>NW_027185876.1:19543194-19559619 GCF_028583685.1 Petaurus breviceps papuanus
TTTCACATCAACAAGTCCATCCCACAGGTGGGATTAACAAGCTCTGGGTTTTAACACAATCAATTTGAAAACCAAGCCAATACAGGGGAATCTTTATATTCCATTACTATCACACCATGCCAGTACTGACTATGGGGACCTGGGAAATGGAATGAGGCCAGGAGAACCATCCTGACCCAAAGAGAATGCATCATCAAACTCTTGAGTACACGAGTGCTCAGCAATGGCCAACCTCCATTTTATAGGTTTTTTTGGCATTTAGGTATCTGTGTTAGCTTTCTCCTTTTTCTTATTTTTATAATTAAGGCATAATTATTTCATCATCCACATCAAGGGTCCTTAACCATTTTTGTGTCATTGCCTCCATTGACAATCTGGCGAAACCTATAGACCACTTCCCAGGAGAAGGTTATTAAAAACAGAAAATAAAATAGGTAAGATTATAAAGGAAATTAATTATATTGAATTATTAGTTTCAGAAAATTTTTAATTCATGGGCCTGAGGTTACAATCTCCTGGTATAGACCAATAATGCTCTCCCTCAAGCTTTTCTTTATCCAGGCTAAACATCCCCTTTAACCAACCCTCATGTGGCATAAAATAAATCATAAGGCATATCACCATCTGGCTCAGTTCTTTCTAAAATTTGTCACCCAGAACTGAACATAATACTTTATACATTATCTTGCCAGATCAGAGTACAAAGGAACTCTAAATTCCTTTTTTCTGGACACTGTCCTTTTCTTAATGAAGCATAAGATCATATTTGATTTTTTAGAGGAAACCCATTTGTCTAGTTGTTTCTCCTTGAGAATATAACCACAAAGGACAAGAAATTCTGGAGGGTATATAATTAATGGAAAAATAAATGAAGTAGTTTTCTGAGGTCCCACCATTGCTCCTACCTTTGAAAGCAAATGAGATTAAGTATGCTGCAAACACTTGGTGATTTGAGTTTTTAGTGAAAAGTTCAGCCCAATAAAACTACAATTTGGCTGGGACTCTTTTAGCATATATATTTTATTTGATGAATGTTAAGAAAGGTACTAAAACCTAAAGAAGTTTTTTCAGATGAAATTGATAATAATTAAACCCCTTCTTTCATTTATGAACTTGATTTTTAGCCCACATGTAAGTTACAATATTTATCCCTATTAAACTTCACATAACTTGACTCATCCCAATATTTGAACCTGTGAAGATATTTTGGAACCTTGATTCTAAAAATGGACATGTTGGCTTACATACCTTGCTTTGTGTCATCTGCAAATTTGACAGGCATGCCATCTCTGATGTCGTCCAAGTCATTGGTTAAAAAAATTACCTGGGCAATCTTTTCTAGTTGTCTTTTAATATCAGCATAGGTTCATTATGCACTTCTCTTTAGGTCAACCAGTTCTGTGTCTGTGTATAACTTTGCCAACATCTTATCCACATTTATATACACCTCCAACAAAGATAACATGAAATATTTTGTCAAATATCTTACAGAGAAGTGATGCAGACTAGGAAAAAATGTATTTCAATGTAATATCTCTGATAATTGTCTGCAGTCCAAACTATACAAAGAATTTATACAAATATATAAAACTGAGAGCCATTCCCTATAGACTTGTAGCCTTAGTTTATGAATAACCATTTCTCAGGCTATCTACATCTATATGCAAGTATGATTCAAATTACTAGTAATAAAAGAAATGGAAATTAAGACAACTCTGAGGTTTAGTTCATACTCAGAAAACTGGCAGAGATGAAAATAGAAATTGTAGTAAGAGCTATGGGAAGACAAATAAACAGATACACTTTGGTGTGGAAGATATGAATTGTTCTATCTATTCTAAAAATCAATTGGGAATTAACTGAAAAAGGTTATTAAACTATACTCTTAAACTATATTAAACTGTAAAAAATATTTTGATTAAATGATGCTTCTACTGCATATAAACTCCAATGGAGATTAGAAACAGAAAAATTATGCGTGTGTGCATTCGTGTGTGTGTGTATGCATGTGTATAGACATATCTATTTATATGTGTGTACACATATGTATATAGCCATACTTGTGGTAGCAAAAAAAACCACTGGTACGAAATCAGACATCCATAAATTGAGAAATGGCTGAACAAATTGTGTAATATGAATGTAATAAAATATAATGCACTATAATAAACAATACATATGAGGAACAGAGAAATAGGGGAAATTATATGAAGTGATGATGAATGAAAAAAGTCTAAAAAAGCATTAGAACAATATACATAATGACTATAATAATTTAATTGAAAACACCACCAAATGATAAATTAACTCGGATTAGATGCAATGACCAACATGGTTCACAGGGGGAGATGATGAAATACACATTCCTCCTGTTGGCTGAGAGAGAGGAAAGAAAAGGTCTACTAACACTGAATGCCACATACATTGACAAGGATCACTATGGTGGGCAGTTTCACTCAGCTGTTTTTGCTATTGTTATGATAGAGGGTACTATGGGAGTATACCATAAAATTACTCACATGTAAACAACAAAAAGGCATCAATAAAGTCCAAATACATTGTTTCCAAGATCTACCCATCTAACAATCCTGTTAAAAAAAAAAAAGATGATGTTTAGTCTGACATGGCCTGTTCTTATTTATGCTGACTCTCTGTGATCACTGCTTCCTGTTTGAGATTATAGGATCATTCATAGATTAGCCATAGAGAGAATTGGGACTAGAACAGCCATCTAGTTGAGTTCATTTAATGCAACTTCCTTGTTTTCAGTTGAAGCCCAGAGAGATCCAGAAAAGCTAAAACTAATTGCAATGAAAGTTCAAGTAGAAGGCAGTATCACATTCTGTTATTAGATGGTGAGTACAATTATATTTACAGTTATAAAACTTAAAATATTTGAATCATAAATATGACTTTATATGTCCCCCCCCCAAAAAAAAGAGCTAAAGGAAGGTGGAAAAATACCTTTAATGAGCCAAGTTATGTACTTGCTAAATCTATTCAAAGTTTAGGAGAGAGTAGACTACTCTCATTGTTCCCATTTCCTCAACATTCATTCACTCCTCGACTCTGTAATTTGGCTTCCATCCCCACTACTCTACTATCATCACAGAATCTTGGAGTTCAAAGGGACCTTGCTCATCCACACCTGAACAACAATCCTCTCTACAACATTCACAAGTGGCTATCCAGTCTTTCCTGGAAGACCAATGCTAAAGAGAGATTCACTTCATTCTGAAACAGCCAGTTCTACTTTTGATTATCTCTCACTGACAAGAACTTTTCCCTTACATCAATCCTACATTGATCCCTATACAACTTCTACTCACTGCTACTAGTCTGCCTTCTAAGAGAGCCAAACAGAACAATCTAATCCTTCCATTCAAAAGTCCTACAAGTACTGGAAGGCAACAATCAAATACCCTTTGTGGTTTCTCTTCTCTGTTCCAAATTTCTCCAGTTATTTCAACTGGTCCTCATATGGCATACTCTCAAGGCCTTTTACCATCTTGGATGTGGGGCAGCGTATCCATACACTACCAAAAAGGTATCACACCGAACTTAACAAAATTTCCTTTAACAAAATTCTGACTAGGGCAAAACACAATAGGGATACCACCTCTGCTTTTAATTTTTTTCAACTGACAAGTATTTCTTTTCTCACCCCCCCTACCCACCCCCACCTAAAACCTTTGCAACAGGGGCGGCTAGGTGGCGCAGTGAATAGAGCACTGGCCCTGGAGTCAGGAGGACCTGGGTTGGGATCCAGCCCCAGACACTTAACACAAAAACTAGCTGAGTGACCTTGGGCAAGTCACTTAACCCCAATTGACCTCCAAAAAGAAAAAAAACCTTTGCAACAAACCTACACAGCTAATCAAAACATATTCCCATATTGGCCATGTTCAAAAATGTGTATCTCATTCTTCATCTTAAGTTCATCACCTCTCTCTCTCTTTCAGGGGACTATTATCTATTTTGCTCACGTCTCTCTTAATAAATCCTAAAATTGCATCAGTCTTTTTGACTGCCATGTCACAGAAGGAGATCTACTCTCTCAAGTCAAGAGAAAAAAGGTGATACAAATATGAACTATGCCTGGTCCAAAATTTACTTCTCAGTTATTTTGTTTATAAGTTATATACACTTATTTATGTACTGGCTATCTAAAAACCTTGAGGGCAGGGACTATTTCATTTGTATCTTCCTACTCCATCATTTAACCTGGTACCTGGCACATAGGAGATTTTGAATAGATGCTTGTTGATTGATAATGGAGACAGGAGGATCAACTTGGGGGGGCAGGGTGTTTAAAGACAGGCATGGGAGAAACTATGGATGACTTTTAATATTAACCTAAGGAGGGTTTTTTTTTTTGCTTTTTGGAGGGCAATTGGGGTTAAGTGACTTGCCCAAGGTCACACGGCTATTTTTTGTGTTAAGTGTCTGAGGCCGGATCCTAACCCAGATCCTCCTGACTCCAGGCCGGTGCTCTATTCACTGCACCACCTAGCTGCCCCTTCTAAGGAGTTTTTTCAAGCCACAGAGGATAACTGAAAGTTTTGGATTGGGAGAGTGACATGAGGAAAGTGGTACTCTAGGAAGATTACTCTTCCAGTGGCATACAGAATGTTTTGGGGTCAGAAGAGACTATACAATCCAAGATAATTCCAAAACACTGATGATGGAAAATGCTCTCCACATCCAGAGAAAGAACTGATGGGGTCTGAATGCAGATTGAAGCAGACTGTTTTTTACTTTGTTTGGCTTTTTATAGTTTTTTTTTCCTTTTTGTTTTTGTTTCTTCTTTTATAACATGACTAATGCGGAAATAAGTTTCATGTGATTGCCCATATATAACCTATATCAGATTGTTTCCTGTCTTGGGAAGGAAAGGGAAAAGGGAGAGGAGAAGGAAAGGAGGAGATAGAGAAATTTGCAACTCAAAGTCTTATAAAAACAAATGTTGAAAATTATTTTTTCATGTCGTTGGAAAAAATAAAATATTATTCATATAAAAAAGAAAGTGTAAGAGACTTTCCCATTGTAAGAGCTGGTCGGTGTCAGAAGTAGCAGTTATACCCAGGTCTCTTATTTGTGGTTGTTTTTGTAACGTTGATTTGTTGATGGGTTCCATTCAGAAGTTAAAACAAATATAATAGGTCTGTTTTTCCAAGGATAGATTTCCATGTTTTTTTGAATTGGAAGTTCCTGAATCTTCATCTCCTCATCCAGCAGTGACTTAGTGTGCTGCTGCCTTAGGCAAACTAGTTTGTGGTGTATGTTTCATTTCCTCTAAGATGAAGGGCTATTAATACTTCCTGATATTTGAGGAAGATTGTATAGTATAATTATTCTATGTTCCTAGATTACTATATAGATATAAGTGTTGTTACTTTGAAATAGATTCTTTGGCAGATGCAGGGAATCCAAAAGCCAAAATCAATGCCACCCCTTCTTCCCTTCCCTATAAAGGCTTCATTTGGCATTGACTCCCTTCAAAAATACTCATCATGCCCAGTGGGCATTAGTCAAACAACAGTATTCCTTGGGCTCTAAGAATTACCTGAGTCATTGGGGCAACTATTTTATTGCCTACACACATATCTAGGATGAATGCTAACTTTTTTGATGCTACCATACTACCATGAATATAGGAGTGTGTATGTGTGTGTGTATACATGACAGAGATTAGACATAGATGTAGATGTAGACATAGACATATATAACACAAAGGGTCCCAAGGAGCACCTTAGCAAAGGACAGACATTCTCAAGAAACAATAGAGCTGATAAACAAACCTTATCCTTGTCGCTCTCAGATAGAAGTTGATACTTTCACCACCAAACCTTGGATTCCAGGGTCTTTGGAAGCTCTTCTATTATATGCTTGATATGGAATCAGGATGTAGAACATATCCATGACAGAGGTACCTTGACCTATATAGCCAGGAATTTGAAGATCCTTCTGCAAAACATCAAAGCTATCATGGTGAAAATGTTTGGGAGCTTTATTCTTTACACACATTCCTGATGAAACAAGCTGTAGTACATTTTAATGGGAGTCCGATGCCTGTGCAGATCCCATCAGTTTGCTAAGATGACTTCTTCCAAGTAGAAGACCCTGGAGATCTACTTCTAGGAGACTGGAGTATGCATGGACATTCTGAATTGGCCGACCATGTAGTTGGGAGCAACCACATTTTCATTAGCTGCATAGCTGGACCTGTCATGTAAAATGGATTGATTCAGTACCTGCAGAACTTTTGCCCACATTAACTCTCAAGATGGAGGACTCCTTCACTAACACCATCAGGAAAGGGGGGAAACCTGAAGGCTACCTCCTTTCCCCCATTTCCTCACCCCACCTTTTGCCCCATCTTAGGCAATGTGCCTTGGTCTCGGCCTTTTAATTCATTCTATTACATTTTGGACGTAGGATGTGGAGTCTCCAATCTGCCCCAAGTATACAACCCATGGGAAGATGAAAATTCAGCTATACTCACTAAGTGTTACAACCACAAGATCCTGAGGAGCATAGGTCTAGGGATGTCAGCCCAGTAGAAGCTGGCCTTCCTACCTTTAAATTTTAACTTTATAGGATAAATGCTATCTAGAAACTAAACTAAACCATGAGTCTATATTACTTTCATCTCTCAATAACAATACCCCACATCCATAGGGCTCAAATAATTCCCATAAGCAACATATAACTTATTGGATATAATGAATTTTCAGGCTATACACCACATTCCTTATCATTCTTTGATCTATTGTAGTCTGAGGATCCCTTTTACTGGACTAAACCCTCATCAGCAAATGGTTCATTTCATTGATGGCTTATTTGGTTCCATATGGAATCATCTGCCTTGTGATATTTCCTAAAACTCTTCCTATTTTCTCTCATAGACTTTTGGGATGGCAATTCCCATGATATCTGATACCAAAGATATTCTAGAACGTGTAGGTCTTAGGAAAGAGTAAAAAAAATGGCATATGAATATCTAGCAACATTTTGAATTTAAAAACTGTCAATCTTAATCCAAGCTGGATAATGACAGAAGGAAGAAATAAGAAGGGGGGAAATATACCACAACATAAAAAGTATTTGGGCAGCTAGGTGGCACAGTGGAAGACAATGGGCCTAGAAGATTTATCTTCCTAAATTCAAATCTGGCCTCAGATATTTACTAGTTGTGTGACCCTGGGCAAGTCACTTAACCCTATTTGTCCTATTTCCTCATCTGTAAAGTGAGCTGGAAAAGGAAATAGCAAACCACTCTAGTATCTTTGCCAAGAAAATCCCAAATGAGGTCATAAAGAGTAGGACAAAACTAAAAATGACTGAACAACAAACAAAAAGTGTTGAACCCTAGTGACTCAGTAGACTTTCTTGAAACATGTTCCAATGTGTGCTACTGTGCCCTGGTGGTAGCATTACTCAATTGCAGGAGTGGTTCTTAAAATGATGAAAAAACTGAAGTTATGGAATGACAGCTTTCATTATGTAAGACTGATTCAAGGTTTTACTACAACTCTACAGTGCTTTTTTTCCCTCCAGTCTCCTCTAGGAGCTAATTATCTAAAACATAGACACAATCTTTTCTATGAGAAGGATCTATTTGGCAGTCTGGTGAATCCCTGCTCAGAATAATCTTTATAAATAATTGAAGGAAATGCTAAATTTCAGGTAGAAGTTAGTGAAAATAAATATGTCATTTCTTCCATTATCAGACCCCAGAAACATTTCCACAGACTCCTTGGGAGTCAATGTATCTAAGATTAAAACCCCCTAATCTTAAAAAAAAAATGAGAAGAAATTCAGGGGAGAAGGGGAAAGTAATGGCTTAGAGACCTGAGTTGAAAGAAGAGATAAAGATACAGAGATAGAGATAAAGATTATCAAGATAGATAGAGACAAAGTTAGAGATGATAGAGGCAGAGACAGAAATAAAGATGGAGGTAAATGTTAAATAGAGAATGAGATGATAGAGATATAGTAAAAGATAGAGATAAAGATGGACAAAAATAGACAGGGATGATGGACAAGATAGAGAGTAAAAAAGATAGAGATCAATATAAAATGGAAATAAATATATCAGATTCAGATCTTTCTGGAGATATTTTAAGGGCCTGAACTAGTCTCCTGTTGAAAGGACTCACATCACCTTTAGGTTGTGTGCCCACTATGATATGCTTTTCAGCTTCAGATTCTCTAACTTCCCCATCTATAAAATGGGCACACTCATTTCATGAGGTTCTTGTAACCTGTTGGAGCATTTTGTAATATATATATATATATATATATATATATATAATATAATAATTATATATATAATAATAATACATCTTAAAATATCATAGAAAAAACTCACATCTAAGGAAACTGAGGCAAAGCAAGTTTAGTAGGGGTTCCTAGTAAGGTATCCAGGTCATTGGTCTCCTTTTCCACTGATGAGGATTACATTCCTCAAGCACTTTGTGTGCTCTCCAAGTATAATTATAAATAATGATTAACATTTCTACAGTACCTTCAACTTTGTAAAGTGCCTTAGATATAGGGTGTCCCAAAAGTCTTAGTAAATTTTTAAACTTTAAAAATTCATTGTTTCACTTGAACCTTATGACAACTTTGTAAGTCAGATATTGTTAATCCTCACTTTACAAATGAGGCAACTGCGGTTCAGAGATGCTTAGCAACTTATCCTTCGTCACACTGCCAGTAAGTGTCAGAGGTAGGACTCAAATTCAGGTGCCTCCTGACTTCAAGTCCATCCCTCTGTCTTAGACATCCCACTTTGACCTCTGTATTTAAATTTGCCTTAGAGTGTTTTTATTATCTAAGGTGTGTTAATGAGCTCAAAGGCAAAGCTATAAATGATCACCTATGAAAGGCAGAGGAGCCTACGAAGAGTCTTGTACTGTCTTTGACCTTGAGTGAAATATAGATTTTGGCTTCACTCTTTTAAACATTGCATTCTAGCTTATCCTCTGTACAATATGGGAAACTAAGCTGCCAGGTCAGCACCACTTAATTATGTGACCTTGAACATTGTGAAATTGTTCAAATTCATTTACTCTTTTTGGCAAACCATGCTGTCATACTAATGCTTCATCTTCAGGGGATTATACCCATGACTTACCAAGTATTTTCCTCAGGCACCTTGAGGACTGAGAAGTTCTATGGCAGGAAGCAGGGCATGCCCAGGATTTAAGGCTCTTTTTCTTTATCACTTTTTCCAAAGAACTCAGTGAATCTGGGGGCATCTGAAAAAATATTATCACTACCTCCATTAAATTCTGGACAAAAAAGGGGATAATATCAGCTGGACAAAGATAATAGGAAAAAAAAGGAAAAGGAAGAGAGGTTCATTGATCAACAAGGTTGTGGTAAGCTTTGGAGTCTACTGTGCAGTATCAATTAAAATTCAATATATAGAAAAACAAAACAAACCCTACATGGTTGTAGCAGCAAGCACCCCAAGCGTCCTCAGGGTTTGCTGCCACCACAGGTTCTTGGATCTGCTTTGATAAAGGAAAGCAACTCAAAATGGGTTAACAAGCTTGCTTTAATCAGTCAGACATATATCGTTTACCTTGCTCAGGGGAAAAAGGTCAGCACCCCGAACTTCAAAGTATACAGGCAGAATTATCAAGACAGAAACAGATCAAGTAGACAGATTTCCAAACTGTCCAACCATTACATCCATACCCAGTCAATATCTGGGTTTCAACATCTGGGTTTTTCAAAGCGGGGGGTGGGGGGGGCCCTCTGGACAATGGCTTCCCAGAATCCAGATCAAATCACAGAACACTTCTCAAAGTGAGCCCCAAAACAAAGCCTCACATCAGGGCTTATATAGCCTTCTCCTGGCTCAGAGAATGTAACAACCTTATTGACCCACTGGCCAATCAAGAAGTATCTACTGAAAAACAAGCCTCCCACCCCAGGCTTCAGGTGCACTTTAGCCTAGGGCAGGGAAGATCTTCCAAATTTGCATTCCCATTACATTCGGCCCCAAGATCTTTCATGCCCATAGCATAGACAATTTACTTTTGAATTAGCACTAAACATCTCTTAGGTCACATTTTCAAGGTACAGAACTAAAGTTACCAAAGTGGCCACTGGGCCTTAAACAAACACAAAGTACATAGCATTATCACTTCAGTTCAAAACAAGAGTTCAAATAAAGTTCAGGGGGGGGGGGAGTGTCCTTCCCCTCACACAGCTCCAGCCCCTGCTTCCAAGTACAGAGAGGGGTACTTCAGGTGCACTTTAGCCTAGGGGCAGGGAAGATCTTCCAAATTTGCATTCCCATTACAATGGTATAGTTCTCTAGAGCTATCCTGAGCTGGGATGTCCTTCAGAAATAGTTTGTTTGACTTTTTAATACCAAAATATGGCTTTTTTCAAAATTTAAAAAATAAAAATGCCAAAAAGAAGGCATAGTGAAGATGTACTTGTCAGAGGTCTTCATCTGGAAAGTTTTCTTATGACATAGTGGACTACATGGAAAATAGTATGTCACCCATAGTCATCAGACTTCTATCTTTGGGAATTTAACTATTTTATGTCATTATGGCCTGAGGTCTCTTAACTTTAATCCTTCCTGTTAGGGGAATTTAAATCCCAACTTTGGGTTTAGCTCAGAGTCAGATAACAGGTCCAATCTGACCTCTAGGTAAAACAGATTCATAAAACGTATCAATTCATTTGCCCAAGTGACACAACATTAAATCTGCCTTGTGACTGATACCTCTCTCAATATCAATCCTGCTTCTAGTATCAGCATGACTCTCCTCACATCTTGTATCTCAGGACCAGTAATTTCTCTGTCTTGTTCTGTCTTCCCTCTTGCTGTAGCATAAATATTTTACACCCAATTTCTGCACTACTTAACTGTTACAGGGATTCTACCTTGTTTTTATAAGGAAGGGAGTCTCATCCTGAACTCCAGATCATATGAATGAGGCCTTATTATGCACTATGAAATCTCTGATTCTAATCATGAGATTGCTACACCCCTACCCTTAATTTCCTGGGCTTCCGTCAATTCCTTCTTCAAGAAAACCTTTCTTATCCAACTTATAATACTTTATATTTAACATTATCTTTGTATACAATAGGTAGGAAGATAGATAGATAGATAGATAGATAGATAGATAGATAGATAGATAGATATAGATATAGATAGATCAGAGAGAGAGATAGGTAGGTAGGTAGGTATGTAGGTAGGTAGATTATCTATGTGTCTATGTGTGTATTACATGCCTAAATCGTCCATTCTTGTCCTTCTTTCTTGAGGAGGACCAAAATGGCATCACGATGTCCAGGTCAATATACAGAGTGTTTGATTGTGGCTGATCATACCAATAAGAGACCAAAAGCCTCACCATAGGTTGTGCACAAAACACACCTAGATGTTTACATGTTGTCTTTCCCATTAGAACATAATGCTCTTTGAGAAGAGGAACTGTGTTGTCTTTCTTCTATCTCCAACACTTAATACAATGCTTAGCACATAATAAATTCCTTATTCATTCATTCATTCATTGACTGCAACTCCTTACCTAAATCCAGACTACTATATCTGTGACCTTCTTCTGATTTACCTATAGGCAACACTATAGGAAAATAAAATAATGTCAGGCTATCATGGTTTGCTTTTAATTAACCTAATCTGATTTCTAGTAATCACCACTTCCCTTTATAAGTGCTCATATGCCATTTATTAAGTAGTACTTTCCAGAGTTCTCTTAGGGATGGACATCAGGTTCATGGGTCTATGCTTTCTGAAAGTGTGAAACTTGTAGGACTCACCAAAAGATTGGCAATAGCCTCTGAAAGCTCTTCTGACTTTCCTGTAACTTAAAGAGGGGAAACAAAAATTAGAAAGAAAAGCAATATTCAAACTGCTCTATTCCCAAACATAGAAATTGTATAGTCTTTTCTCTAGCCCTGACATTATGTAAGAACAGTTCATCTGAAAAGAAGACTGAAGTATTTTATGCAAAATCTTTATCTCCTTTTCATCTTGAGCAAATATGAGAATAAAGAAATTTATCGTTGTTGGAATCTAGTAATAAATAAACTGAAGCTGTTTTTATATTATTAAAAACGTTGATAATTATTATTTATTAATATTTTATTTAATTAAATTACTTAAGTTAATAAATTATTAAATATAATTTGTTATATAAAATATAAATAAATTACTAAATTTAACAAATAATTGAAATTATTTCATTAATAATTAATACATGTGTGGGAACTGTAACATTTGGAGGATAAAGGAGTATGGAAACTTGGAATGTGGAGGCTAAGTTGGAAGGGATTTCAGAGGTCATTTAGTCCAACACTATATTACAGATGAAGAAACTCAAGCCCAAAAAGCTTAAGTGATTTGCCCAAAGATCACACAAGTAGTAAATTCTAGTCAGAATTTAAATCCAAGTCCATATGTCATTTATTTATGTTCATGCCTAGGAACCTCTAATAAGAAGGAATAGAGGGTAAAGGGAGGTCATGGCTAGAACACAGGTCCTAGGATAATAACAATAACAGCACATCATCATCATTGTCATTTTCATATTGCTATTATTATTACATTTCTACAGAATCAAAGAAGACCTAGATTCATGTCTTGCCTCCCCTACTAGTTATGTGACCCTGCACAAGTATTTAACCTCTCAGTACTCTAAGTAGTAAGTATTGCAGTTAGGATTCCAATCTATTTATTTCCAGACTAAAAGCCCAGTATTCTTTGTCCTTCATCTTTATTCTAGTTCTAAAGTTGGGAGAAGCATGTTTAAGAAAATGGGAGTTTGGAAATCATCCCAAATATATGGTATTATCTTTTGGATATGTTCTGATTAAGACTGATAATTTTTTTTTTAAGCAATAAGGGTTAAGTAACTTGCTCAAGGTTACATGGCCGGTTATTTCTGGGTGTGGTGTTAAGTATCTGAGCCCGGATTTGATCCAGGTCATCCCGACACTGGAGCCGGTGCTCTTACTCGCTGAGCCACCTGGCCACCCCTAAGCAATTGGGGTTAAGTAACTTGCTCAAGATTACACGGCCAGGTGTTTCTGGGTGGGTGCTAAGTGTCTGAGCCTGGAATTCAATCTCCAGGTCATTCCGACACTGGAGCCGGTGCTCTTATTCACTGTGCTATCTGGCCTCCCCCAAGACTAATAAATTTTTAAGCTATGTGTGTTATCTGTGAATATTGGGTATACTTCCCATTTGACATGTGGGAAGAAAACATGCAACTTTTGGGGGCAGAGCCAAGATGGCAGAGTAAAAGCAAGAACTTGTCTGAGCTCCCACTCCAAACACCTTCAATACCTGTAAAATATGACTCTAAACAAATTTTAGAGTTACAGAATCCACAAAGTGACAGAGAGAAATAAATCTCCCACTGAAGGCAGCCTGGCAGGCCAACAGGAAGGGTCTATCACACCAGACTGGGAGCCGAGCTCAGTATGACATGAACTGAGTCCCAGATGCAGGGTGGCCCTGACCAGTGGCACAGACCAGCCAGAGATGACTTCAGGAGAGTGAATTACTGGCAGCTGTGGCTGTTTCCAGACTTTTCAACCCATAAATGCCAAAGAGAAAGTAAAAGGTCAGTGAGGAACTCTATTGGAACTGGGTGAGAGAAGAGCACAGGCCAGCCCCTGCATCCAGGGCAAGAGGTAGAGGAGGTGCTGCAGCTGCAGCTTCTGCCTTGTGACTGCCTCCAGAGCTCCTGGCCTGCATATCAGAGGGGGTTCATGCAACCATTCAGAGGGTAATCACTCTTGCTTTGACATGCTTGGATCTGGGTCTCAGTCTTGGGTGGTGTCCTAGGATGAGAAAAACCAGAATGCCAGAGTTTGGGGTGTCTGTAGAGAGGGCGCCCTCCTCAAACCTCTGACAATATTTGTGAAAACTCTATTGATTTGGGACACAGTTCTCTCCACTCTGGAAGCAGAGTTCTACCCTGGCAAAGAGCTCAAAAGTCAAGTAATTGGCTGGCAAGATGAGCAAGCAGAGGAAGTGCAATCAGACCATAGAATCCTTTTTTGGGGACAAAAAGGATCAAAACACAGAACAAGAAGAAGTCAACAAAGTCAAAACTCCTACATCAAAAGCTCCCAAGAAAAATATGAACTGTTAATAGGCCATGGAGGAGCTCAAGAAGGATCTTGAAAATCAAGTAAGAGAAGTGGAGGAAAAATTGGGAAGAGAAATGAAAATGATGCAAGAAAATCATGAAATGTGAGTCAACAACCTGACTGAAGAAAAAAAACACCTTAAAAAACAGACTAACTCGAATGGCAAAAGAGGCCCAAAAAGTCAATGAGGAGAAGAATGCCTTAAAAAGCCAAATTGCCAGGGGCAACTAGGTGGTGCAGTGAATAGAGCACCAGCCCTGGAGTCAGGAGGACCTGAGTTCAAATCTGGCCTCAGACACATAACACAAAAACTAGCCGTGTGATGTTGGGCAAGTCACTTAACCCTAATTGCCCTCCAAAAAGCAAAAACAAACAAACAAAAAAGCCAAATTGCCCAGATGGAGAAGGAATTTCAAAATCTCACTGAAGAGAATAATTCTTTTAAAATTAGATTGGAACAAATGGAAGCTAATGACTTTATGAGAAATCAAGATGCTATAAAAAGGATCCAAACAAATGAAAAAATAAAAGGCAATGTGAAATATTTCATTGGAAAAAGCCACTGACCTGGAAAATAGATACAGGAGAGATCATTTAAAAATGATTGGACTACCTGAAAACCATGGTCAAAAAAAGAGCCTAGAAATCACCCTTCAAGAAATTCTGATATTCTAGAACCAGAGGGCAAAATAGAAATTCAAATTCACCAATCACCTCTTGAAAAAGATCCCAAAAAGAAGACTCCTAGGAATATCATAGCCAAATTCCAGAGTTCCCAGGTCCAGGATAAAATATTACAAGCTGTCAGGAAGAAATAATTTAAATATTGTGCAAACACAATCAGGATAACACAATATCTATCAACTTCTGCACTAAGGGATCAAAGGGCTTGGAATATGATATTCTGGAGGTTAAAAGAGCTAGGATTAAAACCAAGAATCACCTACCAAGCAAAACTGAGTATAATTCTTCAGGGGAAAATATGGTCATTCAATGAAATAGAAGACTTTCAAGTATTCTTGATGAAAAAAATAGAGATAAACAGAAAATGTGACTTTCAAACACAAGAAGCAAGAGAAGCATGAGAAGGTAAATAGGAAAGACAAATCATAAGGAACTTATTAAAGTGGAACTATTTATATTCCTACATCAGTATGAGGATAGTTGAAGGGAATACATATGAATATATATATATGTATACATACATATCTGTATGTATAGGAGGGTGCATGTGAGTATAAATACATATGTGAGTATGTATAAGTGTATACATGTATAAATAGAGGGAGGGCACAAGATCAGTTGAATAGAAAGGGATGATATTTAAAAGATGAAATTAAGAGGTGAGAAAGGAATATAATGAGGGAAGGAGAAAGGGAGAGATAGAATATGGTAAATTATCTCATATAAAAGAGGCAAGAGAAAACTATTACAATGGAGGGGAAGAGCAGAAAGGTGAAAGGGAATGGGTCAACCCTACTCTCATTGAATTTGGCTTAAGGATGGAATAACATACACACTCATTTGGGTATCTTACCTTATAGGAAAGTAGGGGGGAAGATAGAAAGGAGGGAAGATTGGGGTGGGGGTATTTAGAAGCACACACTTTTGAAAAGGGACAAGGTCAAAGTAGAAAATATAACAAGTGGGGTGGGGTAGCAGGGAGGGAAATATAGCTAGTCTTGCACAAAATAACTACTATGGAAACATTTTGCATAACTACACATGTACAACCTATATTGAATTGCTTATCTTCCCAGTGGGGGTGGATGAGGAGGGAAGAAGGGAAAAAACCTGGAAATCAAAGTTTTAAAAACAAATGTTAAAAATAATTGGTTTTTTTACATGCAACTGGGAAATAAGATATACAAGCACTGGGATATAGAAATACATCTTGCCCTACTAGAAAGTTGGGCGGGGGCAGGGTATGGGGAAGGACATAAGAGAAAGAAGATTGAGGGAAGGGATATTCCGTTAGGCTCACTATTTTGGGGTTAGGGTAGGGTGAAGATGGGGAGAAATTTTCTAACTCAAAATCTTGTGGAAATGAATGCTGAAAACTAAAAATAAATTTTAAAAAATTTTTAATGCAACTTTTCACATCCATCTTAGCATTTTTAAATTTCCACATTTCTTTTCTGCACACTCAGCTGATATGTTGGTTCATTGCTGGCTCATCCTATTCATGTCCTATGGTAGAACAATGCTACTAAATGTTAATGTTTTCTCTATGATTAAAGGTTAATCTCCTAGACTATTAATGCA
>NW_027185876.1:19560019-19584035 GCF_028583685.1 Petaurus breviceps papuanus
AGAATCTCATCATTTTAGATTGTAAACAATAACAGTAATTGGAAACCGGAATGTGAGATAGTTGCTACTAAAAAGGATAGCATTTATGTAGTGCTTTGAGATTTGAAAAGAACTTTACAAATATTATCTCACTTTATCTTCTCATCAAGCCTGGTAGATAGGCACTATTATTATCCCCATTTTCCAGAGGAAGAAACTGACGTAGACAAGTGACTTGCCATTGGTCAGATAGCTAGTAAGAGGCCAGATTTGAACTCAGGTCTTCATGATTCCATGTCCAGCACTCTAGAAATGAATCATGTCAATATTATGCAATACTTTTCCCCAGAATAATCTATGTTGGGGGTTATGTGTAAGAAGCCTGGAAAGGTACAAGGGGGCCAAGATCTAAAGAGGTTTGAATTTGGATATTAAAAAGGAAGTATCTCATTTTATCCCAGCATAGGCTATATAACAACAGTAACAATAGTAGCAGCAGTAGCAAAAGTAGTAGCAACAGTAGCAGCAGTCAGAATCAAAACACTTGAGAATGGACAGGGTAAAAGGAGAGAGTAGGATAAATGGAAGGAAATAGGATGGAGGGAAATACATAGTAACCATAACTGCAAAAAAAATTTACTACAAGTGTATCTGATAAAGACCTCATTTCTCAAATATTTAGAAAAATGAGTCAAATTTATAGAAATAAGAACCATGCCTCAATTGATAAGATAATCAGACAATGTGAACAGGAAGTTTTCAGATAAAATAATCAAAGCTATCTGTAGTCATATAAAAATGCTCTAAATTGCTGTTGATTAGAGAAATATAAATGGAAATAACTCTGGGCTCCCACCCCATACCTATCAAATTAGCTAATATGATAGAAAAGAAAAATGACAAATGTTGGAGAGGGTGTGGGAAAATTGAGACACTAATGCACTGTTGGCCAAGTCTTATACTGATCCAACTCTCCTGGAAAGCAATTTAGAACTATGCCCAAAGGACTACTAAAACCTTGTATACCCTTTGATCCAGAATATGAGGTCTGTATCCCAAGGAGATTAAAAAAGGAAAAGAAAAAGGACCATGCTCTCTTGGGAATCCAGTTTTGGGGTTCTCTGATTTACCTGGTATTGTTTCAATTTCTTTGTCTTGCAATATTTATTTAGAAATATTTGTAGTCATTTAGATGTTTTAGCAACCATCTTCCCTTCTGTTTTAATATTGTTCCCTATTCATTTCTCTGCTTTCACTCTAAATATTTTAACTGATCCTGAATTATTTGGTGGTTCTAATCTTTTTTTTTCCCTTTTCTTTCCTATTGCTCACTTTCTGACTCCTTTTCCTTTGGAAGTTTACCTCTGGGAACTAGTCCTTAATTGTCACAGCCTCCTCCCACATTGAAGAATTTTTTTTTTTTCCTGCTGGCCTTGGTTCTTGCCCCAGATGATTCCTGGGGAAGGGAGAAAGGACTAAACTGAATCCAATTGTGTGATGCCTCTTTCCTTCAGGTTTGATATACCCCCACACTTTGGTGTCTTTTCCAAGTTCTTTTAGTTCTGTAGTTCTCTTACTGAGTGAGGCTATGCCAAACAAAATCTAGTCCTGCCGTTCTATACTTTGCCTCCTTTGTGAGTGGCTAGGCAGAATTGAAGTTGGCTACATGTTGCCATAAAATGATGGAATGAGGGCAGAGGCCAGGTGTGTTAGCAGAAATTGCAGCAATAGTAGGAAAATTGCTAAATAGAGCTCAATACAAGCCAATGGGTTGAATTTTATATCTTGCCAGAGCATAGAGGCTAGTGGGGAGAAGCAATGCTGATTAAGCAGTTAGGGATGATTATTATTATATGCAGGTAATTCATAAGAGTGTTATATTGTTATACTTCCTAGTGTCTTTGTCTATGAAGACAACTATAATTGTTCTACCTCTGGTTCACAATTCTTCTTTCAAGGTAGTTTTGAAGATTAGTGAGGACTGGAGAAAATGTCTAGTCTTCTAGATTTTTGGTAATGTAACCCAGAAGTTGATGAGTATTTTTAAAACAACAACCGCTGATAATAGAAAAACATTTATTGTGAATGACTTAGCTATAACTTACAATGGATACTCCATAGATTCATAAGAGGGCTTCCACCAAGCTTCAAGATCATGTGCTTTTTGTAGCTCTATCATTAGATTTCCAAAGTTTTATATTTCATTTACACAAGTTTGATAAATTAATACTCTTTTCGGCATTCTACAAGATCAATAGTTTCTGTGAAAAATTATTTAGCAATTCATCATTGTATAAATCTCAGATTTCCATTAAAGGGAAAGAGAAGCAAAATGCTTGCAAAGGAGGTTTTTGTTCTTAAATTTTCTTTCCTTCTATAATCTAAGTTTCTACCTGCTGCCTTTTGTACTTAATAATTTGTATTTAGAGTTCCATCCTCTGTCATTTGAATTTATCATTTTTTAAAAGGAGCCTTAAACCTTAAGAAGATCCTTTCATATCCTTTGTTTTGTTGCCTGCCTATAATAAGACTTATTTCTAAACATAACTTTTTCTAGAATAAGTATACATGTGCTAATTACCCAATGTAGAAAAAGTACATGAAGATATCTGACTTGATCATGTAAAAAAAAAAAACTTTCTACTTTCAAGACAGCAGATATATTCCAGCACTTTTCTCCTCCATTTCCATTTTATTCTCCTTTCCTAAGCCAACTAAAAGGATTTGGCTTTCATTAATCTAACAGTGTGCCAATTGATTATTATCATTATTAAAAAATATTGTGGGTGGCCAGGTGGCTCAGTGAGTAAGAGCACCAGCTCCAGTGTCGAGATGACCTGGGGATCAAATCTGGGCTCAGATACTCAGCACCACATCCAGAAATAACTGGCCATGTAACCTTGAGCAAGTTACTTAACCCCGGTTGCTTAAAAAAAATTATTGTGTACCCATAGCAATGGTATTATATAGAATATCCGATTAGACACAGTCCCTGACTAAAGGGCCCATGGCCATTTATTGAAATCAAGTCGAAAGAGTCAAGGGGAGGGGTTGCTTATTAACCATCTCTCCATACTACCAGTGTCCAGAAATTGTGGTGAGAAAGCTAAGTTTAGAAGTTGCCTGAGACAGAGATCCACTTTCCTTTCCAGCTATCATTAAAAACAACATCTCTTCTTCAAGTAGCAGGTTGGTTTATGACTTTACTTTTTAAATGCTGATTGATTTGGAGTGTGGGGGGAACTTTCTAATGTATTTTATGAGGATAGAATAGAATATGCCAAATAGTGTTCTCATGATCCAAAATCATTAATCAAGAGTGATAGGTTAAATAATTGTCTTAGTAAATGTTTGATGAGATGCTAAACTCTGCAAGGAAACTTGAAGAAGAAAGGGGAAAGAAGGAGAATGACAGCAGGGATAAAATTTAAAATGAACTAAAAGCATGGAATTTCCATTTATGGGAGAACTGAAATTGTTGTTACTTTTCCTGATCTCTTCGTAGTTGAAGCAATGTTTCTAGCAGAAGGTGATAATGATTCTTGGGAAAAGGACCACATGTGAGTTTGAATGAACATATGTCAAGATTAAAAAAGAATAACTTTTTAACCTCTCCAAAGAGTTGTCTACACATCTTAAACTACTGAAGGTATAGTTGCTCAGACTGATAAATGCAGTTGACTTTCTTTTGAGATAACAATAGAAAACCATTGAGCACAGAGGTAGAGTTTGCCAGAAGCCATGAACTGAAGAAAGGGAGAAAAAGTCAAAAAGATAATTTAAAGTGGTAAAGAATTTGAATTTGAAAATAAAACTAGGACAAGAGAAAGAAATAAACTTCTCAAGGAGTCCAACTAGAGCCCCCAGCTGAGAAAGAACTGTACTGAAGCCACTGGCTGGAGAGATTTGGGTTGTGTGAGGAAAGAAACATGAGCTGTCAACACGGATGAAGTCAAAATGGAACCTTTATAGATATCATGCCATGCCTTACAAATAATCTTGACAATGTCATCTTTACTGACTGTGGTAAAGTCATTACTGCTTTGCTACTTTAAAAAAAAAAACCCTAGCGTGAGCATATCCTGGAATTCAAACAAATTTTAGCCAAGGGTACAAGAAGTTGGATAATATCAATTATATTATCAATTAATTATACATTATATTATTCCATACATTTTTAACTAGATTATGCCTTCCAAAATAGTTAAGGACTCTTTAACAGTTTTCTTTCTGTCAGTGGGTCATTATTACACCATCATAACCTGAGGCCTTTTCAACTCTGAAATTATATTTAGAAGTTTTCTTGGGAATATCTTTTTATTTTTCATGACTCTCATGCCTTTTTCATCCACAGTTTTAAAAATTCAAATTTAAAGAGATAATACTGGGAGAGCAGTGTTTCTTTATTTCAACTACATAAATACATTATATTTAAATTCACCTTATAATTATTTTTATGCAAGAGAGATGCTTGTGAAAAGTTACATGTAAATTCAATCATGTTAAAGGGTGAAAAAGCTCTTCTTTTAAAGGAATGTCCAAATGAAGCTTCTTGTATTATGAATCACCACTTAAAGCTCACCTAATTTGTGTTCAATCTTTTCCCTTTTATAATTAAATGCCTAGCAAAAGTTGTCTACACTCACCACTCCTCACTTTTTCTCCTCTCATTCAGTTCTCCACCCCCCTTGTATTCTGGCTTCTGTCCCTACCACTTTCTCTGAGGTCATTAATGATCCTTCCACTTCCCCAAATCCAATGACCTTCAAAGTGTTCAAATTCCTCATCTTCTCTTCAGGGTTTAACACTCTCTGGTTACTCTCTCCTTGGCTTTTGTAACACTGATCTGTTGTGGTTTTCCTACCTGTATGTCTGATCCTTGTCAAACTGCATATGTGAGTATGTATATGTGTGTACATGTATACATAGAGAGAGGGCACAAGATCAGTTGAATAGAAAGGGATGATATCTAAAAGATAAAATTAAGAGGTGAGAAAGGAATATAATGAGGGAAGGAAAAAAGGAGAGATAGAATATGGTAAATTATCTCATATAAAAGAGGCAAGAGAAAACTATTACAATGGAGGGGAAGAGCAGAAAGGTGAAAGGGAATGGGTCAACCCTACTCTCATTGAATTTGGCTTAAGGATGGAATAACATACACACTCATTTGGGTATCTTACCTTATAGGAAAGTAGGGGGGGAAGATAGAAAGGAGGGCAGATTGGGGTGGGGGGTATTTAGAAGCACACACTTTTGAAAAGGGACAAGGTCAAAGTAGAAAATATAACAAGTGAGGGTAGGGTAGGAGGGAGGGAAATATAGCTAGTCTTGCACAAAATAACTACTATGGAAATATTTTGCATAACAACACATGTACAACCTATATTGAATTGCTTATCTTCCCAGTGGGGGTGGATGAGGAGGGAAGAAGGGAAAAAACCTGGAAATCAAAGTTTTAAAAACAAATGTTAAAAATAATTGGTTTTTTTACATGCAACTGGGAAATAAGATATACAAGCACTGGGATATAGAAATACATCTTGCCCTACTAGAAAGTTGGGCAGGGGCAGGGCATGGGGAAGGACATAAGAGAAAGAAGATTGAGGGAAGGGGTATTCAGTAGGCTCACTATTTTGGGGTAAGGGTAGAGGGAAGATGGGGAGAAATTTTGTAACTCAAAATCTTGTGGAAATGAATGCTGAAAACTAAAAATAAATTTTAAAAAATTTTAATGCAACTTTTTACATCCATCTTAGCATTTTTAAATTTCTACATTTCTTTTCTCCACACTCAGCTGATATGTTGGTTCATTGCCGGCTCATCCTATTCATGTCCTATGGTAGAACAATGTTACTAAATGTCCATGTTTTCTCTATGATTAAAGGTTAATCTCCTAGACTATTAATGCATATAATCATAATCCTTTGAAATCTCCCAGAAGAATTTGCCAATTTCAACAGGATAAGACATCACTTAATAATCCATGATACAACTGACATGAAAATTGGATCACTGCTATAAAGTAATTTTTAAAAAATCCAGACTTAGTCAACTACAGAGGTAAACTTTACATCTAGAGATTAAAGTTAGAAATAATTATTATAGAATAATTAAAATTATGAGTGACAGTTAATAATAGAGTCAAATATGAATGTGTTTAAAACTTGCTTGAAGTAATTAACTACAATTACATTTCAATGGACTTCAGATATTAAGTATTATTGTTTAGTTCAACTAGATAATAGTGTTTCAACCACTAATCTTTCAGAGTTGTTGTAAAGAAAATGTGTTGTAACCTATACCATGTTTTACTGTTATTATCCACTAAAGTTCTACTCTGATGCCTTGGCATGGCTTGGAGGTGACCCTGAGCTCTCAAATCCTCTGCTAACAGAATTTAAGCTTTGGCAGGTTATGCCATGTTGGAAAGGCTTAGTAAAGTGCCAACAAAATGTGTTAACTGCTTTCCCTAGGCAAGCCTTGCTACATATAGGCTCATCTCCATTAGACCAGTCACTTGGGGAAGACTTGTTTGACTATAGTAACTTATGGAGCCACCAAAAAAAAAAAAAGACTTTAAGCATTGCATAGGCATTATTTCTTCTGTATTGACAGAGAAATAGAAAAGGGGACCAACTCTGCTAAGAATCTCATCATTTTAGATTGTAAACAATAACAGTAATTGGAAACCAGAATGTGAGATAGTTACTATTAAAAAGATAGCATTTATGTAGTGCTTTGAGATTTGAAAAGAACTTTACAAATATTATCTCACTTTATCTTCTCTTCAGTCCTGGAAGGTAGGTATCATTATTATCCCCATTTTCCAGAGGAGCTAGATAGAAAATCAATTAATGAATTAATCCACTGAAAAATGTTAATAGTTAACTATTTATATGGTAAACAAAGTGCTTTCTTTACAGTGATACCATGAGGCAGATAATGTACCCCAAGGTTCTGTGAGATCCTCTTGTCTTCTTTTTCTATGCAATCTTTCTCAATGATCTCATCAGCTCCCAGGGGTTCAATTATCTCTGCTGATGACTGACTATCAGATCTATATATCCAGCCCTACCATCTCCCCGGAATCCCACACCTATATTACCAATTGCCTACTGGAAAATTGCCTGTTTGTAACTCTTTCAATATGTCCAAAATGTAACTCATTATATTTTGCCCCCAGCCCCTTCCTTATTACTCTCAAGGATAGCAACATTTTTTCTAATCATCCAGACTTGCAAACTGGGTGTTATCTTCAACTCCTCACTCCCACTCACCCCATATATTCAACCCACTGCCAAATCTTCTCATTTCTACTTTCACTACATCTTTTGTATTAATCCCCTTCTCTCTACTCAGACAGTTGAAACCCTCATCACCTCCTGCCTGGACTATCACTGTAACCTTCTAATTGGAATCCCTGCTTCAAGTCCCTCCTCCACACCAATCCATCCTCCACTCAGCTGAAAATAGGATTTTTCTGAAGTGGAGGTCTGATCACGTCACCCCTATGCCCAAATGACCTTCAGTGGCTCCCTACCATTTCCGGGATCAAATAAATAAAGTTCTTTGTCACTTGAATCTCTCATGACTTGACCCCTTCTACCTTTCCACTCTTCCTTCTCTATATACATGAATCCTATGATCCAGCTTCATGGGCCTCCTTACATCCCTTCAGTCACCATAGTCCATCTTCCACTTCTGTTCCCTTTCTACTAAGTATCCCCATATCTGGCATATTCTACCTTTTACCTTTGCCTTTTAGTTTCCCTAGCTTTCTTCAAGACTTAGCTCAAAGCTCTCCCTTTAAAAAGGAATTTCTCTGTCTCTCCAGCTGCTAGTGCCTTTCTCTCTCGGATTACCTCCATTTATTATGTATATATTGTTATTTAAACTTAGCCTCCCCTTCAGAATGCAATCTCCTTGAAGACAGGGGCTTTGGGGGTCTCTGTATCCTCAGTGCTTAGCGTAGTGCCTGGCACTTAATCAAAGTTTGTTGACTCATATGGAAGTAACTGACTGTGGAGGCAACATTTTATAGTGGAAAGGGCTAGATTTGGAGGCAGATAACCTATGTAAATTACTTCCTGAAAAAGGAAAGTAAAATTCAGGCAATAAATATAATGACAACTTTTTTGGACTGTATTGCATCTGCAAGAGACCTTATCCTGATCCTGAAGAGGAGATGATCCAGTGTGTAATTTGTGAAGATTGATTCCATGGAAGGCATCTGGGTGCGACTCCTCCTGAGAGTGGGGATTTCCAAGAGATGGTGTGCTAAACTTGCATGAAATGCTGTTCCTTTTTGTGGGCTTGTGCTGTACAATTAGCAGTACCTGCAGTCATCAAAATACTAATGCTGAAGATGATGGAGTGCTGAATGTGGATGGAACAGAAGATCAGAAAGTCATCAAGGCTGAAAATGGAGCAAAACATCACGAAAGTATCCCTGAAAAGAGTGTCCTAGAAAAGGGGAAAGATGTCAGGGAGGAAAATAAAGCAGAGTAAGTTGATGAACCATCTGCCAGCTCTGGTTCTGAATCTGATCTACAAACAGTTTCCATGAATGAACATCACACTGTAGAAACCCATTCAGACTACAAAGTACAAGATCTAAGGACCAAGAAATATGTAAAGCAAGATACTGCCACCTATTGGCCCCATAACTGGCGTAACAAGTTATATACCTGTAGTGACTGTATCAAAATGTATGCAGATCTTGAAGTCTTGTTCCTGACAGATGAATATGACACAGTCCTGGCTTAGGAGAACAAAAGCAAAAGTGACCAGGGAACAGATAGGAGACCCTTTAATGGATTCACTTAATAGCATGAATAGAGTCCAGCAAGTGGAACTTATCTGTGAATATAATGATTTAAAGACTAAACTTTAAAGACTATCTCAGGAGATTTGCTGATGGAGGAATGGTCATTAAGAGGGAGAACGTTCAGCAATTCTTTGAAGAATTTCAGTCAAGAAAAAGAAGGCAGGGAGGCTAGGTGGCGCAATGAATAGAGCACTGGCCCTGGAGTCAGGAGGACCTGAGTTCAAATCCGGCCTCAGACGCTTATGACAAAAACTAGCTGTGTGACCTTGGGCAAGTCACTTAACACCAATTGCCCTCCAAAAAGCAAAAAGAAAGAAAGAAAGAGAAGGCGGCCAGATAGGATACAATATTACTGCAGCTGGGATGGCATACACGAGCTTTTTATTTCAGGCCAAATGGGAATGCTGCTGTTCGATGAATAAAGGAGGCACATTTCTAACTGTTTGGTCCCCTTTTCACCATGCTCCTTTCCAAGAGGACTTATCCAGCCTTCTGCTGTTAACTCCATGCCATTATTTTAGGGACCAGAATGTATATTTTAATTTCACTACCAGTGATCCTCATTGTGAACTCAGGTCAATGTAACTCTGGTTTGTTGACTCCCATTCCCCACCCCCAGTGTCAATTGGTTTTAGGTCTTAGGGAGTTTGATTTTGGTTTTAAGAAAAGGTTGTCAGGATAATAGCCCCTTTTCTGCTGCCTAGTACTATAAGCCAGGTGTTAAACCTGTTAAATTTTGGTGGTTGTTTACAAAGTGCTTTGGATTTTTGACATTATCAGGGATAATTATGAGCCTACATTGAAAACTGACCTACTTTGATATTGTCATGTTTTAGAAATGCTCTTAGCAGGGTCCCAGCAAATTATGTTCTCTCCAAATCTGTGCTGAAGCAAATATAGCTATGGCAGACTATCCTACTAGGAGTGAGCTTTGGGACCAGGACAGCATGTGCCCCACATAGAAAGGGACAGACTCTATGAAAATGGATAGAAAAAAAGATTTTGTGCTCATGGATAATTTTTTTTAATAACCAAACCAAAACATTTATTGAGAAAAAAAATTGCCAGGGAGTTGGGTGGTAATAGTGAAGTGATATGGAGGAGGAGGCAATGTTCAGGGTGGGGGAGCACAGATTGCTCTAGCCTTTTTGGGGAGGTCAGGCTGCTGCTGGATATACACCCCTGCTGGGTGTTCAAGATCCCCAAAGATTCACTTTCTTTAATCCAATTCCAACTTCAGGTGTATGTGTTTAATAGTTGTATGTGTGTGATGGTTGTGTGTGTGTGTGTGTTTCCTCTGATGGGGAGTGACATACCAAGGAAGTCACTTGTCCCAAAGTGGGGTACTGGGTCTGGGAATCAATCATTATGGCAGAATAGGACTCCATCTCCCCAAACCCAAATCTTAGTGATGGGGAAGAGTATCCCAGTTTCAAAAGAGATGACACAAATGAACAGGAATGGCTTGGGACAGTGTGTGGGCAGGAAAAAGGCAGCTAGTTCTGAGGGGTGAGAACAATTCCCAGGAGAAGAAACTCGGTGGGGAAGCCCCCCAGAAGTCACTGGATCTGGGGTCAGGAACTGAGGGAGGGTAAGGACCCAAGGTCAGCGAGCAGTTCTGGGTGGGGAGCCAGGCGGGCCAGATGGCTCTGCTCCAGGGCGATGGCCTCAGCTGAGTGCTTGCATTTTTCAGAGCCATACTGACAGGTGAAATACTTGCTCTTAATGTCCCAGAGCCGGTCACCATAATCAAACCCTAGCTCCTTGCCCGTCCGGATGTCCTGAGAACTGAAGAAGGCAATTCGGGGGAACCTGAGGTCTTGGTGCAGCATGAAGACTCGAACAGGGATGATGTTAGGGTCACACAAATGATTGATAAAACGACTGATTTTGCCATAGTATCGGGCATCGATGCAGTACACCTCTCCATCTTTATTGTCCAGGTCAAAGAGGTAAGAGTCATCTTCTCGAACATCTGCCTCAGCATCTGAGATCAATTCTCCAACATACTCGCAGATGAAGGTACCCTGGGGAATGGTCTGCAATGCATGGACACCCCAGCCCATCTTGGCAGTTCGATAGAGCTGTAATCGGGCCTTGATACCACTCTGTACCACTCGATTCTTGCAGCTTCTCCAGCAGGCACAGGCCTGGTTACATTCAAAGATCAGGGGAGGCTCAATCTTATTAAACTCCTGAAGCAGACGTCCATCTTTGTCATACCAGCACCGTATACTGAGTTGGCCACAGAGACAGTTGGAGCTTGAGCAGTCATCCACGCAGGTGCAGTGCTGCAGGTGTGTGATGTTGAGGTCAATATTCATAGTTGAAGTTTCACAGTTTTCAGAAATGTACTTGTAATCTTCTGGGCACGGCTCCCCATCCACCCCATTGACACAGGGGATTGGCACGTTCTCATAACCCTGAGCTACATCTCTGCAAATGATCTTTTCTGTCCGGAGTACTCGGTTACCCACACCAAGGCGAAGCTTTCGGTTGAGCTGCAGGGCCACCCAGACATCCGAGCGCTCAGGGGTCAGGTCCAATGCCATAGCTCCTTCTTTGCTCTGTAACTCTGGATCTGCACCCCGAGATAGGAAAAGCAGCACACAATTGTGGTAGCTCTCTCGACACAGGGTGTGTGTCTCCATGATAGTTGACTGCGTGGAGGTCACAGCGGGCATTCAGCAGGACCTCAGCAATAGCAGCACTGCCTGTGAAGGATGCCCAGTGCAAACAGATGTTCTCTTCATTGTCAGTGAGGGTGACATCTGCTCCTTGGGTCAGTAGCATTCTAATGACTTCAATATGCTTATGTTCAGCTGCCCAAATGATGGGTGTCCAGTCCCCATTATCCTGAGCATTGACATCCACTTGGCCAGTGCTGAGCAGCAGGCTGACCATCTCCAGGTTGCCAATCTTAGCTGCGTGGTGAAGGCAAGTAGAACCATCTTCCTCCTTGCTATAGACACAGCCTCCTCGCTGCACCATGTACCGTGCAGCCTCCACATGGTTGTTGGCCACAGCCTCCATCAGAGGGGTCCTCTGCAGCTTATCCACAGCATTGATATTTGCCCCAGCCTGCAGGAGCACATGGCAGATCTCAACGGAGCCCTTCTGTGCAGCCGCATGCAGGGGTGTACACTTGCTCTGCTGGTCACTTTGGAAGTTGGGGTCCAGGTTGTCCAAGAGCATCAGAACAACCTTCTGCAGCTCCCCCTGCTTCACGGACAGGTACAACTGACGGGGATGGAAACGGAGTTTTTTCCTTCGTTCAGACTCCTGGATGACTAGTGCCTTTTCCAGGGCTTCTCGACCTGGGCCAGCCCCTAGACCTACAGCTGAGAGGATACTGCCATTGGGCAATGCCAGGGAAGGGCCTGAGCTGTCAATAGTATCAGCCAGTGGGTTGCAGAGCGGGCGCCTTGGTTCTCCATGACCCCGCATCCTGGCACTGGGCTGGGAAGTGTCGGCCCGTCCAGGGGCATCTTGGGCAGGGGGTGGGGGGACAGGAGCAGCAGTGCCAGGAGGTGGGGCCACCCCATCACTCCGGGCTATTGTCACTTCCTGGGCCTCAGAAGCGTCCTCCCCACAGTGGGGGCAGAAAACCATCCCATTCAGCTGGGACACGCAGGCTTTGTGGAAGCGATGGGCCACTCTGAAATCAGGGTGACTCTCCAAGAATGTGCCCACTGTGCAAAAATAGCCACAGCCTGGGCAGCAGTGATGCTTGACCATCTGGGCTCAATGTGTCTCACAGAGGACCATCAGAGCTACTCTGCTCGAAGGCTTCATTGTTTCCTACTTTTGGATTCCTGAACTGCAGCCCGAGAGCTCTCCATCCACACTCTCTGTGGCCATACATTTGTGACCAGCCCTCTCACTGATTCGATCAATCTTTGGAGCCTCCATGCGGCAGCTGCACAGGAGTAACTCCTCAAACCCCCGCTCTGTCTCCAGGGAGGATGTGTCATTTGACACCCCAGCATGGTTGGGAGAAAGGTTTCCCTCACTGGGTAGCTCTAGGGACCCCAGAGGCACCTCTATATACTCACTGGGGCCAGAGGGACCAACACCATTCACCCTCTCTCCCCCCCACCCCACCCCACCCCTCCTTGGCACGTGGTGTTGCCCGCTTTCTACATTTTCTGGTAGGCTTCACCCAAGGACTGTCCTTCCGCCATTTCTTCTTGGCTTTTCGTCGACCACTAGAACCACTCCTATCAGACTGATTGCCAGACTCCTCATCTTCTTCCTCTTCCTCTTCTTCTGCCTCCTCCTCCTCTTCTTCCTCTTCCTCCTCCTCTTCTTCACTCAACTGCTTGGCCAAAACCTCTGCCTCAGACTTACTGTCTGAGTCAATGTGCTCATCCACAGAGTAGGAGTCGTAATACAAACTGAAGCCTTCTCCTACATCTGTATCCCAGTCCTCCATGGCTTCCTGGCTTTCCTTCTCCAGGGCCATGTCCTCAGACCCCCCAGCAGGCCCCAGCATGTCCAACAAGCCATGGGATCCTCTCTTGTGGGGGCCTCCACTTCCCAAGTCCAGCTTCCTCCTTTTGGCAATGTCTGTTCCCATATCCCCCACTGAGTGAAGATCATCACTCATTCGAAAATGCTGAACTTCAGGGGGGCGTTTCTCAGGGACTGGAGGCTGTCCATTCCCTGGTTTGGACATGGTTTTTCGAGCTCAGTGGACCTTGGGCTTCCCTTCAGGGCTGGAGGGGGTGGGGGTAGGGGTGGGGGTAGGGGCAGGCTCAGGCCCAGCTCCAGCCCCTTGTGCCCCAGGCATGTTCAACAGCCTCACGGCTAAACTCTGGACTGAGGGAGGTGATTTCCCGGCCCCTGTCATGGTAATCTTCGCCCGGCTTGGGCAGGCGCTGCCCCCTTTGCTGGGGGACGAGGGAAAGGACTTAGTGGCATGGCCTAACAACATCCTACCACTGTGGATGCCCTCATCTCCCTCTGGACTCTCTGGCTCATCACTAATGAGGGGTGTGGACCCCACTGGGGTGTCAGCACCCTCATCCCCTACAGTCACTGTGACTGAGGCAGGAGATGAGGGGCCAGGGGTTTCCAGAGACTCTGGATGGTCCTGGGGTGGGGTCTCCTCTCCAGGAGACATCTCCTGAGGAGCTAAGACCTCTCTCTGCAGTTCCCCGAGGTTCTTTCTCCAGCAGCAGCGCCCCCCCACCCCTCTCACCAGGGGCCTCACCCTCAGCGGCCGCCTCCGCTGCAGCTCCGGCCGCCGCCGCCATAGCCACTCGCGCGGGGGGCCCCCCCGATAATTTTTTTTAATGTAAAGAAAAATCGACACCCAGTTCGCTTTCAACTGTGATGGCATCTCGTTTGGCAGTTGGTCAAATTTCCTACATTTGTGAAATATGAAGCTCCGTGGGAAGCCATTTCAGTTAGTAGAAAGTTCCCTTGACAGCTTCCCACCCCGCCCTCCCCCCAGGTTTTGTGGAGCAAGAGCATTCATTGAAAAGTATGTAGTCTTGGGGCATCTAGGTGGCACAGTGAATAGAGCACCCGTCCTGGAGTCAGGAAGACCTGAGTTCAAATTTGGCCTCGGACACTTAACACAACTAGCCATGTGACCAAGGCAAGTCACTTAACCCCAATTACCCTCCAAAAAGCTTAAAAAAAAAAAAAAAGTATGTAGTCTTGAATCAGTGCCTCCCTCTATGTGAATCAGATTCTTCCTGGAAATAGATGATGGATGTGCTTTGGGATACCTTAACTGCTTTGGGTTTCTTAGGTCCTGATGCCCACATAGAGGCCACATAGGCTCAGTAGGAGCTTCAGTTTTGACATGCCCACTCATGACTAGTGTCTTAGACTTAAGTCAGGCATTGGGCCTAGAATAAATCAAGCTTTGCCTTTTCTAGTGGCTCTGTCTGTGACAGTGTCTTTGGCTGGATCATCCTTTTGCTTTCTGAACCTCAGGAGGGCTCACCACACAACCATGATACTTAGCATTCCTTGCAGGGGTGAGGATTCTGCAGGAGGCCCTGCCACCATCTGTTCAGAGCTAAGGCTCCTCAGGTGACTGGTGTTGTGGCTAGGACAGACTTGTAGGCCTATGTACTTCTATTTTTCAGGTAATAGGATCATAGAATTTAGAGTTGGAAGAGACCTTAGAATTTATTTTAAATCTAAGCCTTTCATTTTACTGATAAGGAAATAAGGCCAGAGAAACTAAGTGATTTGTTGGACAGGTCGTAAGTAAACAACAGAACTGAGATTTGAACTCAGGTCTTCTGACTCCAAATTCTGTACTTTTTCTACTAGTCTGACAGTTTGGGGTTTGTTTGTTTTTTTAACCTGTGGGCTAAGACTTGTATCTCCATGTGGCCTAAAAGTTTGCCTCTTTTGTTCAGTAAACATTTATAATAAAAGTACCTAAGGTGTGTGGATTCTATGATAGGAGCTGGGAATATAAAGTCTAGATAAGCCATAGTCCTGCCAGTTGTTTCTGACCTAATGCCCCAAAGTAACTTACTCACCTAGCAGGGACAAGACCTACTAGATCTGAGACTGGTTGTCAACAGAAAAAATTGCCACTAGCGCTGAAAGACTTGTTTGATAAAAGGCACTGTTCCTTCTTTAACATTAACCAAAACTTTTTTATACCTGTTGTTCACAGCTCCTTTTCTGACTGACTTTACTGGGCCACCTCTCCTCATAGAGACTAATTTTGGTCAAGATGCAAATGTGCTCAGTGCATGTTTTACGCAAGACAGGAATATGATATTAGCTGCTTTTAAAACAATAAATTCTGGTGTTGTGTGTGCATTTTTGTAGAAATTGTTACTAGAGTTGTAACTACATACTTAATTTCAATCAAGATTCTGTAAAAATTTAAATAAAACATTCAGAAAAAACAATTCTTTGGTATACATATAATTTTATCATTTATTAAAGACAAAAGTAAATTTACATACTAATGAGATAGATGTGTTTATTTTTACATAAAGAATTAAATTTTGGTGGAATATTTGATACTACAAGATGTAGAGAATCTTCAATGTTTTTCAGAGTTGATTGATATTTTGATTTTATAATCATCAATGTTGAGAATGCCGTTTTGCATAATAAATATGTAGTACAAAATAGCAGAAATATCTTTAGGGCCATTTCAGAAGTTACTAGAAATTCTGTCCTAATCCCAAGCCAAAATTCATTGTTTTTGTGACCAATAAACACTAATATTACTAGGAATGTAATATTAATAATATTATTAGGGAAATATCAATATTGATTGTTAATAGGGATGTTAATGGTATTAATAGGGATGATTACTTTAGGTTGCAGTGTTCCATGAAAATCTAGTTCCTGTTTTATAAAGTCAATTCTGCTCTCAACTCTTTCCTTCTTCTAGCAAGATAAGGGACCATGACCAAGAAGAGAATTGCTGTGATTGGAGCTGGAGTTTGTGGCTTAGGTGCCATCAAGTGCTGCTTGGATGAAGACCTGGAGCCCACCTGCTTTGAAAGGAATGATGACATTGGAGGACTCTGGAAATTCCAAGTAAGCTTGATTTCTCTCTACAAGGGAGCAAATCTCTGTCGTTTCCTATTATTTTAGATTTGGATTTGCCAGGCTAGTGTGGTATAGCAGGAAGAGTTTTTGATTTGAAGTGAAAGGACCTGTGTTCAAATCTCACCTCTCCAACTTGCTACCTGAACAACCTCAGACAAGCCTTTTCGTCTCTCTGGGTGTGAGTTTCCTAATCTTTACAACAAAGAAATTAAGTTAGATGACCTCTAAGATCCATTCAAGACTGAAATCTATGACTCTAAGATCTTTGAAAAGCTGTTCATGTTTCCTGTAAGTCATCCGTCCACTGTAGGGTCCACTACCATAGGCAATGATTGGAACAGCCAGATTTTCCCTAGACATGTGTCGGAGTACATAATGTCAGATCTATGTCTTAAAGTCCATATTAAGAGAAAACATAATCAAGGTGAAAGTGATCTGATGTCATTAATGAGGAGGTTAAACAAAAGACAAAGCAGTATGTCACAGTGAGAAAAATGCTGGATTTGGAATCAGAGGACCTTAGGTTCACATTTCTGGCTCTGCTACCATCTATGAGAACTTGGACTGGTCAGTCTCTCTGGATTTTAGTTTCTTAATCTCTGTAAGAAAGGGGTCAAACTGGAGAACTGAGATCCCCACTGAGATCCCTTTCAGCTCTAAAGATATGGTCTTATGAAAATATAAATAAAATCCAATGGGAAGACCCAGAACCAAAGTGACTCTGAAGTCTGGGGTTTTTAATTTGTTTTGTGTCATGGACCCTTTTAATGGTCTGGTGAAGCTTATGGATCCCTTGTCAGAAAAATATCTTTAAATGAATAAGATGAACAACATAGATTTATAAGGGAAAAATTATATTGAGAAATAATTATCAAAAGAAATTTTAAGTAAGTTCAAAAAACCCAAGTTAATATTGAATATGAGGAAATTAGAGACACAAATTCAAGGTCTGCAAACAGAGCCTGAGTACAGATCTGGAAAATCTTACTGAAATAAAAAAAGAGCAAATTTTGCCCTTCAGGCTTGAAAACAGTTGTTCATTCTGGACCTTGAAGATTCACTCTGGGTTTTATTTTTTTCATTCCTTGTAACACAGTATTCACAGTACTGAAGAGCCTGGATGTGTGCAAATAAAGACTATCATGAGAAAGACATGGGCATACTTCATCCAATCATGTTTTTTAAGAATAAAAAAATACAATTTCTTATTAAACCAAGATAGCCACTAAAACATGTTTATGATGATGATGGAAAAATAGGGAAAGCTAATAAATCCAAAATCAGTTCCCTGATTTATATTTAAATAACATTTTAAATCAACCCCTCTTTTTCTCCCAGATTTTGCAGAATGTTTCTTTCTAACTGACCCTGATTCCTTATCCTGGATTCAAAAGTCCTTTTCTGGTATGAGCCCCGAGATTGGGAACTTCAGGCCAGCTTAGCATCAGAACCCTTTACAATTCCATGAAGCTACTGTCATTCATTCTTCAGTTGGGCAATCATGCCCCTCTGACTGAACTCTTCCTCAATCCATCGTTTAACTACAGCACTATGCAAATTAACTGGGACAAAGTAAAATAATTAAATTAGTTGAAATACAATAAACCTTGCAAACTTTTATGTCATTAAAGATCTTTTAATATTCAATATATTCTGTTTTTTGCTTCAACTACTTGATTTATATAATTAAGCATTGAGTTCATAAGATTTTGACACATATTCTTCAATTTTTCATTATGCAACCACACATAACATTGGATATTAAGTGTACCTTTGACAAACAATTCATTTTTCCAAATCTAACCTTGAAAACCTATAGGTAGGGTTTAAATCAGGTGAGTTTCTAGGCCAGTGAAGCATGTTTCTCTCTATCTCTTGGATAGATTTGTTAACCTTTCAAGACTTGTGGCATGGTACAAAGTTATTATGATACTATATCCCCATTGGGGAATTTCTATAATTTCAGAATAATTCTACTTCTCAATATGTATAACAGAGTTCATCATTTCCTTAATGGGGACAAGGTTTCCAGGCCCAGTGAAATTAAAAAATTCCCAAAACTATTTTTGGAATGAATGTTTGAGAGAGAGAAAGAGAGATGACAGAGCAACATGAAGAAATGGAGACAGGTAGGTAGGTAGATAGATAGATAGATAGATAGATAGATAGATAGATAGATAGATAGATAGATAGATAGATAGATAGATAGATAGATAGACAGACAGAGACAGATAGACAGGCAAACTTTTTATCAAGTACTGATTATATGCCAGGAATTGTGCTAAGCACTGGAAATACAAGCAAACAAGGCAGTTCCTAATCACAAGAAGCTAAATGAAAAAGAAAGATATCTAAAGAGTGGCATAGAAGGGTTTGGTAAGGAGGTAAAAGTCTAGAGAGCAAGTCAAGTTCAGAGTAAAGTGAGCATGGCTGGCACCCCTCATCATATGGTGGGAGTTACCAATCAGGAGAGCAGATCCTCCAGGCTCTAGAAGGACCTAAGGAACCCTCTCCCTGCCATGATTGTCTTAAGTTAAAAAAAAAGAGGGGGGCACAGTGCTCTGGAAGTGCTGCTGGCTCCACACCCCCAAGAAGGGCTAAATTTTAACAATCTGCATGAAGTATAGGAATAGGAGTCAAGGAGAGAGCATTCTAATACCTGCTCTGATACTAAATTCGTGTCTCTCTTTCCTCCTCTGTAAAATAAGGAGGCTAGACAAAATTACTTCCAAGGTCCCTTCAAGCTTTGTAAATCTTTGAAATTTGGACTCCATTTGTCCCCCACATCAGCTGCTACTCAATTTCCACAGAGTTAGAAGGGTCTTCGTTTGTGACTTTGGGTAAGTCATTAGCTCTCTGTTGGGCTTCAATTTCCCTCATATGTAAAATGTATTGATATCCAGTTGTAGATGATCCCTTTGATGCTCTGAAGGTTGGGGGCTTTATTTGTTTGATTAATTTGTTTGACATCTTTCAAGATAAATTAGCTTTATATAAAAGTTATTATTATTAATTATTATTATTATTTCAGCACCTTTCCCAAAGTATCTATCCATTTGCTATAAAGGTTACCACCCCACCCATTATCCCACAACCAGTAATTAGACTTCTTGAATGTCAAATTGGGGGGAAGGAGAGCATAGTGGATAAGCTTACTTAAGGTTATACTTGCAACTTAATCTTCAAAGATAATTCCTTTAAATAGAGAGCTGTCAAACACTCATTTCCTATGAGAGTAGATAGACTGGCAGTTTCATGACATCTTGAGATCTCTCTCTCCCCTCCAGGGTCATAACCACCTCCCCACCTCCTCCCACTTCATGTGCCTTGATCAGGGGTGGGGAACCTTTGATCTCTAGGCCACATGTAGCCTTCTAGATCCCCTGGTTCGGTCTTTTGACTGAGTCCAAGTTTTATTGAACAAATCCTTTTATTAAGAAGATTTGTTCTGTAAAGTTTGGATTCAGTCAAAGGGCCACACTTGAACACCTAGAGTGCCACATGTGGCCTCGAAGCCACAAGTTCCCCACCCCTGGTAGTGTCCCCTTTGCAGTGCTTTTTCCTGGTGCAAAAATTCCTAGTTCTGACTCCACTACCTGATGGTGGTCTCCAGTCTTGTGCAGTCCCTTGCCCTCCTCCCATAGGCCTCTGTTTTCCCATCTATAAAATGAAGAGGTTGTGCTATTTGAATCCCAAGGACCTTTTCAAGTCTAGCATTTGGTGATTCAGGCAAAGTATTGAGTGAACAAATGTACTTGGGCGATTTAAGTAGGATAAGAAGGGAAAAAATGATAACAAAATGAAAGAAAATTCCTAAGCATTCATTCAGTAAACATTCACCAAATGCCTTTGCTATGAACAAAGCTATACTAGAAAATTAGGAGCATAAAGGAAGTCAAAGAGACCCTCATTCACTTGAGAAACTTACAATCCAGTTAGGGAGATAGAACATAGCCAGAGAATTATTCCAAGGCAGCACATTGTGACAGAATGGAATAGAATGCTGTCTCCTGGGATGGAATATACTTTCTTAGGATGGAATATACTTAAGTTTTCATGCAACAGAAAGTTCAAGAGTTTAAAAAAATGGATCTTTTTTCTTACTATTACTCAAGTGATTTAAAAGTATTAAAAAAAAGTGTTTTTTTAATTTACAATTCACTGAAATACTTAGAACTCTTGGACAAATTTGAAAACATTCTCATTGGATGATAAGATTAATCCAAGTAATAGCTCAGCTATCACACTTCTGAGGTCCCTGCCAATGCTGAACTGCTAATTGGCCAATAACTTTAAACTAAACTTGCTACAATTCTGGGAAGTAGTAACATTTACAGACTTCTGGTACTAACCTGGAACTTCCTGGTTAACCTTCAATTTTAGAAACAATTGGATGGGTCTCCCATGGGAAACACTGAATCTGTATAAAGCAGTCTCTCACTCTTTCATTCAGTGAAAAGAGGGATCAAATTAGAGGGTGACAGATATCGGCCAGGATTATGCTCATGGTCTAGTGATTCTTGGAAAATACCAATACTAAATCAGGATCCTCCAGGAGAGTGCAAGGGTCTATGCACTTTGAACTCACATTTTTTCTTCTTTGTGTTTATGGGGGGAAAATAAAAGCAGGATAGTTATATATAGAAGATTGAAAGGAGACAGATGACAGGAAAGGCCAGTCACTTGACATTTCTGAGCCTCAGTTTTCTCATCTGCAAAATGGAGGTAATAATAGCACCTGTCTCACAGTTATTGGGAGAATCAAATTCAATAACATGTAAAATACTTGACAACTCTTGTTATATAAATTGTGGTTGTTCCGTCATTTTCAGTGATGTCTGACTCTCTGTGACCCCATTTGGAGTTTTCTTCGCAATGATACTAGAATGGTTTGCCATTACCTTCTCCAGCTCATTTTACAGATGAGGAAACTGAGACAAACAGGATTAAGTGACTTGCCCAGGGTCCCACAGCTAGAAAGCATCTGAGGTCAGATTTCAACTCAGGAAGAGGAGTCTTCCTGACTCGAGGTCTAGCATTCTATCCACTGTTCCACCTAGCTACCCAGTCAAGTCAAAAAGAGCTGAGTTCAAATCCAGTCTCAGACACTTAATAATTACATGACCCTGAGCAAGTCACTTAACCTCTGTTTGCTTCAATTTCTTCAACTGTAAAATGGAAATCATAATAGCATCTACCTCCCAGAATTGTGAGGATTCATTGAGATAATTGCTAAGCTCTTAGCATAGGCCCTGAAACATAGTAAGTACTATATAAATGTTAGCTATCATTATTAATAATAATGTTATTATAAAAATGAGAAGGGGGTGCTACTCAATTATTACTGAAATTCCTTATGTTTTCCATATATCTGGTGTTTAGTTTTGCTTCAATATTAATCATAAGATATATTAAGAGAGAATTTTTTTCACAGAAAAATACTGCAGAGAAAATGCCCAGTATCTACAGATCTTTGACAATCAATACATCCAAGGAGATGATGTGTTATAGTGACTATCCCATCCCGGATCATTTTCCCAACTACATGCACAATTCCAAAGTCATGGAATACTTCAGGATGTATGCCAAACACTTTGACCTCCTGAAATATATCCACTTTAAGGTAAAGCAGAAATGAAAAAAAAAAACCAACTGTATGATATATAGGTATGCACTTATGTGTATTGTTGGATAGCTTTGGGGAGGATCAGAAGGTAAGAAACTTTGTTTCCCAGACCTTCCTTATAGCCAACTAGAGAGAGGTGTGGAGCAATGTAGGAGATACCTGGATTTCACTAAGTACTCCTGTCTCAAAGCAGCCTAAAAAATGAAGGAATTCAATCCATGTCAGGCTGGGACTTAATTTACCAAACTCTTTATCCATTTTCTCTTTCTTCCCAGGAGCACTCTGGCACATTCCAATAACAATATCGTTTCTGTCTTTGCTTCTGCTTTTCTTCACTAAAATGTTCTCCATTATGCTTCCCTCCCAACCACTCCAATCCACATTTTTGATTCCTTGATTACAACCCATGAGTATATCTTCTTTAATTGTTTTTATTATTCTGTACTTAAGTACAAAATAAAGTGAGTTTTCCATATACAAAGTAGAATATAAAATGAGAATTGTACATGAAACTGTTGCAATTTGGGTGCTGAAAACCCTGTGCAAGAGTACAGGGGGTCTGCCTCAAAGAATTTGACCACTCAAGCCTTCTTTCACTCAAAGTAGTGAGATTTATTTGTGACACCAATGGAAGTCTGCTAGAGTCTAAGTGAATCTTTGCAATTTAATGGGGTTAATATTGTTACTATATATGTGTGTGTATATGTATAAATACATATATATATGTTATAAAAAAAAAGACAGAAGATATGGATGGGATTAAGATGTGGTAAATTGGCTGGGGTGGTCCAAGGGCAATAGAGAAAGGGTCTAGATAGGATTAAGAGGTAGGTCAAAAGTCACCATGAAAGGACTATTGATTATCTAGGTGGGCTAGGATAGGACAGATACCTCTGGTAACACACCAGGGACTGGGTTGTATAGGAAAATTTAGGGTTCAGGTCTCATTACTCCATCAAAACCACTGACCTCTATTATATGTAGCTTACTTTAGTTTTAAGTATATAATAAACGTAATATATAACTTTCAAAGCTATCTTGCTTCTCTGTTTCTATCTGCCTTTCTTCTGGTCTCTTCTGTACATTTTTTAAAATTCTTCAATGACTCTTTTTTCTTTCTTCTAATTTTTTTTTATCACCCTATTGCTAATATTCCTCTACTTCTTAACTCTCCCCACCCCGAACTGAAAAGGAGAAGGAAATGCTTTTAACAAATATGCCCAGCCAAGCAAAACTACTTATCTATTGAGTGAATGATTCTTGTTCTTAAATATTTTAATCAGTTCTTTATTCTGAACATGATATCTCTATTAGAAAAGTTTACTGTCAAGATTTTTCCCCAATTAGCTATTTATCTTCTAATTTTAGTAGTTAATTTTGTTTGTGAAAAATCTTGTTAAATTTTATGTAATCAAAATTGTTCATTTTATCTTATGTGATCCTATCACATGTAAGTATATCTTTTCAACATATTATTGCAATTCTATATCTATCCTTCTTTTACCTATCCCAGTTCCTTTGAATAAGGCATTCCAATACAATATTTCATTTATGGGGCCTACTCCACCAAGCATTAATGCTACCTGTGAGATTACATTTCCTTGCGTAATGACCTCATTTCCTACTTTGTGCATTTGTGTATAAACATTTGACATCGATGGTTTTATTAGTAGCTTCTCTCTTGGATTTTTTTTCTCCAATGAGTTATGGGTCATCTCTATGGCTATTCTTTCTACAGTGTGAGTAATCTCAATCTTCTCCCTCCATCCTCCTTTCCAGATGTAATTAAATTTACAAGACTCTAGGCATTTATACTCAAGCACTCTATTTCTATCAATCCTTTCAAGCCATAGGCCAGAAATTCCTTAAACTCTTTTACCCTCAATTTCTTCAACTATAAAAATAGAGCTGAAAATGCTTGCCCTGATAATACCTCACAGAACCGGTATGAGGGATGAGCTTTATAAACCTTAAAATCCTAGAAATAACAACTATCATTGTCATTAACAACTGTTCCTATAGCCTAACTGATTCAT
>NW_027185876.1:19584045-19608972 GCF_028583685.1 Petaurus breviceps papuanus
AACTATCATTGTCATTAACAACTGTTCCTATAGCCTAACTGATTCATCAAGGATTTCACACTAATCTCTGCTAGTAAAACTCTGGATTTGAGAAAATTATGATTTTGTAGGGTTTTTGTTCCTATTGGGACCGCAAAATGTCTTGAAAATGAATCCACTGAAAGTCTATATTGGGAACATGGACTAAGATGTCCCAGCTGTGAACTGTGAGTTATCAAAGGGGTTCTACAATCCAAATTTAGGGTTCTGGGGAAGGAATGTGCCTAAATATAGCGATTGTACTTGGCTTACATTTATTAGACTCCAACTCCAGCACGCAACATAGCAGTAACTTGTATGTAGCAAAACAAAGTTCAGTGATTTGTGCTTCATCTCTGTTTACTTTTTTCTTTTTAATTCAATTTTATTTTATTTTCATTTCTGAATTCTTTTTCCCACCTTCCTCCACTGAGAAAACAAGAAAAGCAAAACCCATTACAAAAATATAGTCAAACAAAACAAATTCTCACATTAGCAGGTATGTGTGCGTGCGTGCATGCGTGCGTGCATGCGTGCATGCATGTGTGTGTGTGCGTGTGTGTGTGTGTAAGCCACATTCTAAGCAAACAAGATGTATTTCAGAAGATCAGCATTAAAAGAGATGTGCCAACCCAGGGGTTTTTCTCAATTCAATTGTAAAGACGTTTAGTAAGCAGTATAGAATGGGCAGCTAGGTGACACAGTGGATGGAGTATGGGGCCTGGAGTCAGGAAGACTTGAGTTCAAATCCACCCTGAGATACTCTGTAGCTGGGTGACCCTAGGCAAGTCACTTCACCCTGTTTGTCTCAGTTTCCTCATCTGTAAAATGAAGAAGGAAAAAGCATCTTTGCCAAGAAAACCCAAAATAGGTCATGAAGAGTCAGAAATAATTGAACAATAACAACAGTGGTACAGAAGAAAGTGCTAATTTCTAAATGATGGTCAAAGTCTTGTCTCTGTCATAAGTCTTCCAACCCTGATCTTAGCCAAGTCATAGCCCTCTTGGATGGGACCAAGCTGTCCTCTCTTAGGTTCTTTCAACTCTGTGCTTGTTCCTTTATCCTCAGGCCAAGGTGCAAAGTGTAAAGAAGCGCCCTGATTTTTCTTCTTCTGGACAATGGGATGTGGTGGTGGAAACTGAGGAGAGACAAGAGTCCTTAGTCTTCGATGGGATCTTGGTTTGCAGCGGCCATCATACTGACCCCAATTTACCACTTCAGTCCTTCCCAGGTATGTCACTAAGAAAACAAAGCGGGAGGGGTGGCTAGGTGGTGCAGTGAATAGAGTGCCAGCCCTGGAGTCAGGAGGACCTGAGTTCAAATCCAGCCTCAGACACTGAACACTTACTAGTTGTGTGACCTTGGGCAAGTCACTTAACCCCAATTGCCCTGCCTTCACCCCTCCAAAAAAGCAAAAAAGAAAATTTTTTTAAAAATGAAGAGTGAAGAGAACTTTCCAATCAACTATAGGCATCTAGGTGGTATAATGGATAGAATGTCAGGGAGACTTCTTGTATTATTTGTGCAAATTCTCCTGAGGGTTAAGAGGATATGACATGCACACCAATAATACAGAGAGAGTGGAAAGGGGGAAAGGGAGAGATCAAAGTGGTATTGAAACACTTGAGGAGGGAGAAAACCCATGCCTAAATTAATATTTACTCTAAGGATGTTTCAACCTTCCTGATATCCCTTTCTTCGATATCCCCCACCAAGCACAGACACCAACTCTGTCAGCTTCCACAAAGTCTCATCCCTCTCCCTCTTACCACAGACTCACATACTGATTCTCTCAAAACATAATCCCATTCCTGATTTTTTCACTCTCAGTCACTCCATAATAAACACCCAAATGCCAGTTTTATAGTCCTACCTACTCCAGTTTATCAGAGGCAGGAATAATCCTGACCTTGCCTTCAGAGGACTCTATTCTCTGGCATGGTATAATAAAAAATAAAAAAGGGACTGGGAGTTAGGAGACCCAGATTCTCATTTCAACTCTATCATAATCTTTAATGAATCACTTAATCTCTCTGATTTTCCTCATTCATAGTGTTAGAGGGTCGAACTACATAATCTCCAAAATGCCCTTCAGATTCCATATTCTATGACCATATGATTGGTTAAATGTAGATAATCTTGAGAATAAATTAATTAAAAAAATTTTAAAGTACTTACTATGTGCCACCCACAGTATTAAGTGTGTGTGTGAGAGAGAGACAATTAGGTCATTATGTCATTATTATGAGAATTAAGAGAGAGAGAATTCAGACCTTCAAGGAATTAACATTATAATAAGGGAGGACAACATATATGTGGGGGTGAAGACTTGGAAGGGTATTTTGCTCTGGGAAGGTAGAAGATTAGGGATGGGAAGAGAAGTGATGAGAAGAAGTAGATTCTGGAAGTCTTAGATGGGTAGATCCAGTTCTCAAGTTCCAGTATTGAGGGTACTGGTCCAGGTGGGGAGGAGAAGGCAGGCAGAAGGTAAGATAGTCAGGGTAAATACCTGAAGGGTTGGATGGTATGTGAAGCTAAATCCTGTTCTGGTGTACAGAACCAGTCAGTAGATATTAGTGAAATAAGTAGGGCAGTTTTCACACCTTCAATCACCAATCAACTTTGTTGGACCTAGAACCTAGAGTGGATTAACTTCCCCTGGGAGTGGGGTGGGAAGAAGCAGTAAGCAGATGATGAGATGGTCTTGTCTAGAGGGTTGAAAAAGATGTGAAGTTAAAGCATGGACAAATGGCAGAGCAGGGTATGACATTCTTTGGGGGGACAGGGGAGGTATCCATTGATTACATCATAGACATCATTCTTGGGTGAGGATCTATGATTTCAATACTCCTATTGTGGAAATTCCATTCCCTGATGCCTCAGGACCCCTGAAGTGATTTGTCTTAGAGAAATGCCTGGGGCATTGAGAGACTTTTACTTACCCATGGTTACAAAGCCTAGAATGTGCCAAATGTAACACTTGAGCCCAAGATCTTCATTACCACAGGACCATTCTTCTACCTAATTATACCGCAGTGAATTTCTAGTTACCTGAGCATAAGTTAGTTTCTTCTATCTTTTTCAACCTTTCAACTGCCTGAGAATAGCTTCCCAAAGAAAGAAAACCAATAGGGAATGTGTAAGAAATGAAAATGAGGAGGGAGGGGCCTGGAGTGGGTCCTGTTTGGTTAGGGAAAACCTGGGTGGGTATAACCATGGGAAACCTTGGACTACTACAGACAAACAGGCTACTTGTTCCATAGGAAGAGGGGGAGGTACCATGGCAAAGAAAGAAGGTTCTAAAAAGGGAGATAGGGAAACATGAAGACAAACTTCTGGTACTTTGTGGTTTTGTCCAGTTGCCCTTTGCAAGTCTGTGTGTAACGACTGAAGTGGCTCTGAAATGACATCATTCTTCTATTTCCATAATTAATATTTCTGGATGACATCCAAGGGAGATTTGAATCCCTCCCCAAAAAAGACTTATGTTTATAGGGAATACCTTTTAGATGAACAGATAGTGATCCTCAGCTTATCCAGTCTATCCCCTGCCCAAGTAAGGTGTGAAGTCACCATATGTACCCTGACATTCTTCACCACCTAGGACAAATGGTACTTTCAAAGATCCTCACCCACCTCATTTCTTTTCCCTGCCTCACATCACAGTGCACAAGGCTGTCTTTCCTACATTGGATCGAGAAGTATGAAAATTATCCCACAACTCTCTTCTCTCCTCATAGGCATTGAAAAGTTCAAAGGTGACTATTTTCACAGCCGGGAGTACAAAAGTCCAGAAGAATTTTTAGGAAAGAGAATCATCGTGATTGGTATTGGGAATTCTGGAGCAGATATTGCAGTAGAACTCAGTCGTGGTGCAAAACAGGTTTGTAAATTAGAAAACTAGAATTTTAAAAATGATTGACTAAACAGGGTCGGGATCTTTTTTACCTAGACAGACTAGACAGAATTGGGCTGTCTATTAATAAAATAAAATTCAATAGGGATAAAGGTAAAGTCTTGCTCTTGGGTACAAAAAGTCAACACCAACACCATCAGTACAAGATGATGGAGGTATGGTTAGATAACAGCTGTTTTGAAAAAGTTTTCAAGAATTTATTGGACTGAAAGCTCATGATAGGTGCTGTGGTAGCCAGAAAAACTCATTTAGCCTTAGGGTACATTGAAAGGCATGGCTTCTTAAAGAGATGTAAAAGTTCTGCTTTATTCTGCACTTACCAGTTTTCATCTGGATCATTTAAGAAGGACATTGATAAGTTAGAAAGTGTCCATAAGAGGGTATGTTGAATTATAAAGGGTCTAGAGTTCATGTCATGTAAGGATTAGTTAAAGGAATTCGATATTTTTAGCCTGGAAAAAGAAAAGAATTCATTGGAGGTTAGGGGGAAGAGAAAGGGGAAAATCATAAATGCATTAAAGTATTTGAAGTGTAAAGGAAGAATTAGTCTTGCTCTGTTTCATTCTAGAGGGCAAAATCAGGAAAAATGTATGGAACTCGAAAGAGGGAAATTTAGGCAAGATTCCAGCAAAGTCTTCCTAAGAATTAGTAATATCCAAAAGTAGAATGAACCACCTTGACAGGTGGTGGGTTCCTCTTCCTTGGAGCTCTTTCAAGAGCTTTATTTAAGCTCTTGTCAAGTATATTATACTTGGGATTCTTTCTATATGATAGGTCAGACTAAATGTCCACTGAGGTCCCTTCCAAATCTCAAATTCTGTGATTTTTGTGATTCCTCCAATGAATTCTCCACAAGGGGAGGAGAGAGTGGGGCCTTTCCAACACACCACCTTTCCACAATTTGACTGATTAAATCATCTTTTTTGCTCATGCATTTTTTCAATGACTTACTCCATTTCTTTATGATTTCCTATATTGCAGCCTACCCAAACTGACCTTGTACTTTCCCATTATCCTTTAGGTAATTTCTATTTTTCTTTGGAGTCTAAAATGTTCTATGCATTCAAGCCATTCTACAACCCCAGAAGAATACTATCATTAGAAATATCAGCCTTTGTTTTGAGAAGTTTGGGAGTCACTAAAAATAAATTTCCAATTTCCCAGATCTAGTTCACTCTTCCTCTTCTGTTCACCTCTGGGCCCAACTCATTGTCCATTTGCAATGATTGTCTAATATATGTATGTATGTGTGTGTTTATATATATATATATATATATATATATATATGTAGGGCATATATACACATATACATATACCCACATGTATTTATATATACATATATGTGTGTATGTCATGTGTGTGTACTTATACGTGTGATTTATACACAGAAAAGCTCTAAAGTTTGTCCATACAGTTGCTAAATATCATCATCTGGGCAATATTATTCTTCTTCCTCATAGTTTTTCCTAGATGAATAGTTAGGTCGGACTTTTTTGAATGGTTATGGACCTTATGGATCTCATCCAGAATGATGATGGATCATATATGAGATACTGGGCCATGGGTCAATTAGCAGAGTGTCATTCACAAATGAAAGCTAGATATGAATGAAAAACCCTTCAATTCTCTCATTCATTCACTGCTGTTTTAGGTCTTCCTTAGCACTAGACATGGATCTTGGATATTACATCGCGTTTGGGACAACGGGTACCCCATGGACAGTTCATTCTTCACTCGGTTCAACAGTTTGTTACAGAAAACAGCAAGTCTCAGAATAATTAACAATCGCCTGGAGAAGACATTGAATTCAAGGTTTAACCATGCCCACTATGGCTTACAACCTCAGCATAGGTACACAGGGTTTATGTGTATATGCATATGCATGTGTGTGATTATATTTATACCCACCCATGTGTTTCCTTGCTTCTTGTTTCCTTTCCTCCCTTCTTTCTTAGTTGACCTCTGTGCCTTTCCTTCCTTGTCTTCCAACTGAGCCAGAAGATTTTAGCCAGGGAGATAAGATACTCAGGAAACCTAGGAGATCCCCTTCAGGAATGCTCACATTTAATGGTCAGGAGTCAGATTATCCAGTAAAAGAGAAAGGAAAAAAGCAACCAACTTACCCCCGAATGTCCATGGGTTATCTGTGACATTTGGGGGAAGGAAGGCACAGATTTATGAGACAAACATTCCCATATCAATTTCTCAAAAAGTCAAAGTTTCTTCAAAGATATTTCTGAGTTATAAATTTCTTCACCTTTTGATTGACTGCTACTAAAATAAGGCAGATTTAGTAAGGCAACAAAAGCTTTGGACAGTATAGTTTTATATTACATCATATGAAATTAATTTTATGTGACTGGACATGGTTTATTCAATTTATACACACATAGGAAAACTATACTTGGATATAAATTTTGACTAAGTGCAGTGGCAGATCATTTCTGCAAAAAGTTGGACATCCAGCATTTGGTCAGATATATAACTTCTATGGGAAAATACAATTTAATGGCATCACTGCAATTCAGAGAAACACAGAATGTCAGAAGTAGAAGAGAATTCAGTTGCCATCTAGTACAACCATACTCAAAACAAAATCACCATGACAACACATTCAACAAATGGTTATCCAGTCTTTTCTTAAAGAGTTGCAGTGAAGGGGAACCTACAACCTATCCTTTTTTTAATGTCTCCAGTTGTTAGGAAATTATCCTTTAGATTAAGCCTAAAACTGCCTCTTTGCAGCTCTCACCTAGTTCCATTCTCTTGGGCCAAGCAGAGTGCTTCTAATCACACTTTTACATGAGAGTCTTGCAAGTACTTAAAGAAAGCTTTCATGTTCCTCTAGAATCTTTTCTTCTCTTCATTTCCTTTAACATTCTTCATAAGGCATGAACTGAAGGTTCTTTACCATCCTAGCTGGCCATCTCTAGAAGTTCTCCAGGTTACTTACTTAATTGTGGTGCCCAGAACTAAACACTACCTTATGGATGTGGACTCAGCAAGTCACAATATAATGAGAATAACTCATTCCTGGGAGTTATGCCTCTCAATTTAGCCCAAGATAACATAAATTTTTTGACTGCCATATCACATTGTTGACACATTGTTGGGAGTCTTTTTCAGATAAAGTGGCATCTAAACCTGCCTTCTCCATCTTGTATTTGTAAAGCTGGTTTCTTGAACTCAAGAGTAAAACTTTATGTGAATCTTTATTAAATTTTATCTTATTTGATTCAATCCATTATTGGTACCTGTCAAGATCTTTTCTGTATCTCAACTTTATCATCCCAATGTGTTAGCAATCATTCATAGTTTTGTGTCATCTGAAAATGTCGTAAGAATTCTGTCTGATTAATATGGAAATGTTTTACATGATTACACACATACAACCTTTATCAGATTGCTTACCATCTCAGGGAGGGGAAAGGGAAAAGAAGAAAGGAGGGATAGAATTTGGGATGCAAAACATTTTTTAATGTCAAAAATTGTTTTAACATGTAATTGGGGGGGAGGGCAGAGTCAAGATGGTGGAGTAGAAGCAGGACCTCCCAGCTGCTCTGACTTCCACCTTACCCAATCCATGTAAAAAGGTGACTCTGAACAATCTTTGGAGCTGTAGAACCCACAAAATGACACAGAGAAGCTAACCTCCCACTGAGGACAGCCCAGCAGGCCAGCAGGAATTGGCCAGCACAGAGCTCTGGGAGCAGAGCCCAGCCCCACTCCAAGGCTTTAGCCCCAGGGTTTAGCCTGACTAGCCTGACCAGCCACTGGCCAGAGGGACTCCAGATCAGCAGCAATTGTGGCCCTTTCCAGAATTATCAACACATAGATGCGAAGGACAAAGTGAGAGGTCAGTGCAGTCTGGACTTTGGGACCCAGTAAGTGAGAGAGCATTGGCTTTTGCCCCTGGGGCAAGAAGCCCCTGAGATGCCTGCACAGCCAGCCAGAGCCACATAGCAGCTTCAGCTCCTGGCCTGCAGAGTATAGGGGGACCAAGCACCAGTCTGAGGGGTAATCACTCTTGCTTTAACCTGCTTGGATCTGGATTGCAGTCTAGGGTGGAGGTCCTGGGGTGTGTGTCCAGCTTGCCAGAGCATGTGGAGACCTCAGAGAGGGCACCCATCTAATACCTCCAGCAGCTAAGAAAACCCTAGCATTTGGGATGAAAGCTCCCCTGTCTGGTGGCAGAGTCCTACTGTGGCAAAAAGCCCAGGGGTCAAGTGACTGAGGGGCAACATGACCAGGCAAAGGAAACAAAGCACACAGAAGATTCCAACATTAGACTCCTATTTTGGGGACAAAAAGGAGAAAAGCATGGAACAGGAGGAACACAGTGAAGTCAGAACTCCTGCACCAAAAGCTTCAAAGGAAAATACGAGCTGGTTACAGGCCATAGAGGACCTTAAGAAGCAGATAAGAGAAGTGGAGGAAAAATTGGGAAGAGAAATGAGAACAATGCAAGAAAATTATGAAATGAGAGTCAACAGCCTGACTGAGGAAAATCACAGCTTAAAAAATAGACTAACTCAAATGGAAAAAGAGGCTCAAAAAGGCAATGAGGAGAAGAATACCTTAAAAAGCCGAATTTTCCAGATGGAAAAAGAATCTCAAAAGCTCAATGAGGAGAATCGTTGCTTCAGAATTAGATTGGAGCAAATGGAAGCTAATGACTTTATGAGAAATCAAAATGCTGTTAAACAGATCCAAACACATGAAAGAATAGAAGGCAATGTGAAATAACTCATTGAAAAAACCACTGACCTGGAAAATAGATCCAGGAGAGATAATTTAAAAATTATTAGATTACCTGAAAGCCATGATCAAAGTAAGAACCTAGAAATCATCCTCCAGGAAGTTCTCAAAGAAAACTGCCCTGATGTTTTAGAACCAGAGGGCAAAATAGAGGTTGAAAGAATCCACCAATCACCTGCTGAAAAGATCCCAAAAAGAAAACTCTTAGGAATATTATAACCAGGTTCCAGAATTCCCAGATTAAGGAGAGAATATTACAAGCAGCCAGGAAGAAACAATTTGAATATTGTGGAAACACAATCAGGATAACCCAGGATCTGGCAGCTTCTACACTGAGGGATTGAAGGGCTTGGAATATAATATTCTGGAGGTCAAAGGAGCTGGGATTAAAACCAAGAGTCACATACCCAGCAAAACCGAGTATCATGTTTCAGGGGAAAATATGGTCATTCAGTGGAATAGAGGACTTTCAAGCATTCTTTCTGAAAAAAACCAGAGTTGAATAGAAAATTTGACATTCAGATACAAGAAGCAAGAGAAGCATGAGAAGGTAAACAGGGAAAAGAAATCATAAGGAACTTATAAAAGTTGAACTATTAACATTCCTACATGGAAAAACAATAATTGTAACTTATGAAACTTTTCTCAGTAGTTGAAGGGAATAGAAATGTATATATGTCTATATATGAGGGTATATGTGCATATGAATACATATGTGAATGTGTGTATATATGTTTACAGGTGTACATAGCTAGAGGGCACAGAACCAATTTAACAGGAAGGGATGATAGTTAATAGGTTAAATTAAGAGATGAGAGGGGAATATAATGAGAAGAGATGGGGAGAGATAGAATGGGCTAAATTATCTCATATAGAAGAGGCAAGGGAAAATGGTTGCAATGGAGGGGAAGAACAGGAAGGCAAAAGGGAATGGGTCAACCTTATTCCCATTGAATTTGTTTTGAGGAGGGAATGAAATACACACTAAATAGGATATCTCACCCTCCAGGAGAGTGGGGGGGGGAAGGAGATAAGAGGGGGATGATGGAAGGGAGGTCAGGCTGGGGGGGAGGGAAGTTGGGAGCACCCACTTTTGAAAAGGGACAGGATCAAAATAGAGAATAGAACAAGTGGGAGGTGGGATAGGAGGGAGAGAAATATAGTCAGTCTTTTACAATATATCTACTATGATATTGTTTTGCATTAGCCACACATGTACAACCTATACTGAACTGCTTACTGCTTATCTTCCCAGTAAGGGTGGGTGACAAGGGAGGAAGGGAATGAATCTGGAATTCAAAGCTTTAAAATCAAATATTAATATATATATATATATACTATCATTAATACTATTCTACATGTAATTGGGAAATAAGATATACAGGCACTGGGGCATAGAGATCCACTGGAAAAGTCAAAAGGGGTTTGGGAGAAAATATGGGAGAGAGCAGATTGGAAGAGGGGATATCCTGTGGGACTGCTATTTTGGGGTGGTGGGTAGGGGGAAAATGGGAAGAAAATTTGTAACTCAAAATCTGGCAGAAATGAATGATGTAAATCAGAAGTTAATAAAGCATTTGAAAAATAAATAAAAACATGTAATTGGGGGGAAATGTAATTTTTAAAAAAGAATTATGCCTATTCATTGCTCATGTAAATTTGGAGGTGGATTTTTTAGAGCTCTTTAAGTCCAATCCTCTCATTTTACAGTTGAAGAAACTGAGACTCAGGATTGTTAAGCAAATTGCCTAGCAAATGTTTAAGATAGAATTTTAGCCCAGTTCATCCTGACTCCACGCCCACTGCTCTATCCTAAGTATAATCCACTGTCCCTTGATTCCCTTACCTTGTCATTGATTACAAAGTCAAATAATAAAGGGCCAACAGGCCCAATTCCCTACAGCACATTACTAAAGCAATCTTTCTAAGCTAATGTAGATTCATGAATAACTATGCTTTGAATCTGATCATTCGACCAATTCAGAATCCATTGGATTGTACTACTGTCTGTCCCACAAGAATAATATGATATAATAGAACTTTTTCTAGAAACATAAACCTCTAGGGCAGTTAGGTGATGCAGTGAATAGAGCACCAGTCTTGGAGTCAGGAAGACCTGAGTTTAAATCTGACCTCAGACACTTGACACGCCTACTAGCTATGTGACCTTGGGCAAGTCACTTAACCTCAAATGCCTTGCCTTCCCCCATCCAAAAAAAAAGAAAAGAAACATAAACCTCTTTGGGTTTACTGGCTAGATATTTAGTGCACATATACCTACAGAGATGCAACACATCATACAAATATATACATGTACATATGTATATATGTATATGTGGCAGCTAGATAACACAGTAGCTAACATATTGAACCTGTACTCATGAAAACCTGAGTTCAAATTTGACCTCAGATACTCACTAGCTGTGTGATCTTGGCCAAGTTACCTAACCTAAGTCTGCCTCAGTTTCCTCATCTGTAAAGGGAGAATAAAATAGCACCTACCTCCTAGGGTTATTGTGAATACAAAATGAAAAAATGTTTGCAAAGCATATTGCAAACTTTAAGGTACTATATAAATAGTATCATTACTATTACTATTATTGTTATGTTGTTTTTCCTCTTGGTTGGTTTTTAAATAGAAGAAAAATACTCATCAACATTTGAAATCAAAGGATAAAATGAGTTTCTTGACATATTCAAGAGAAGACTTGAGTGACAATAAAATGTAGTTGCAGCCAATATTCTATCCAAATCTAGATTTTAAAAGAAGAAACATACACAATGAAATCGAGTATGTGACTTAATTGCATTCATATCTGATTTTGTTAAATCTGTGCTTGTATAATTTGGAAATTGTTGGCATGAAGCTAATGATATATAATAATATGCTAAGAGGGGATGGGAAGGAATACAAATTATAGCTTAGAAAAGAGTAAAACCAACTTCTTAATTTCCTATGTTTTCCACACACCTTAAGCATTCCCTTATATTTTTGATACTTATGTACACTTTTTTGAACTTTCTTTTATCTGCAGACTTTTAAGCCAGCATCCAACTGTCAGTGATGACCTGCCAAATCACATAATTTCTGGTAAAGTCTTGGTGAAACCAAACATTAAGGAATTCACTGAGACGGCTGCCATTTTTGAGGATGGCACCATAGAAGAGGACATTGATGTGGTCATATTTGCTACCGGATACAATATCACTTTTCCTTTTCTTGAAGATCTCATCAAAGTCACCAATAATGAGGTGTCTCTCTATAAGTTTATGTTCCCTCCTGACCTGGAGCAGCCAACACTAGCTGTCATTGGCCTCATTCAACCCCTGGGCATCGTCTTACCCATTGCAGAGCTCCAGAGTCGCTGGGCTGCACGAGTGTTCAAGGGTATGTGGATGAATCTTGAGGAAGGTCCTGCTATATATTCTATAGTAAATCCCCAGGCTCTCCAGGGAGCACTCTATCCTCTTCGATAAGATATATTTTATTAGCTCCTTGGCCACTGGCTAAAATCTGGGTTTTATTTCCTAGGGCTGAATAAATTACCTTCACCGAAGAATATGATCACCGACATCACACAGAGGAAAACAGCTATGGCAAAACGGTAGGAAATTTCATCCTAAGAAATGGAAACAAACAGCTAGATGTAGAAATGGATTCCCCAGCATAGACTCTTAAACTACATACTTATTTCTATACATTCTTTATAATAAGAGCTAACATTCACATAGCACTTTAAGGTTTAAAAGCACTTTACAAATTTTCCTTTAACTTCACAGAAACCCTAGGAGGTACATACTATTGTTACCCCCGTTTCATAGATGAGGAAACTGAGGCAGACAGAGGCTAAGTGACTTGTACAGGGTCACATAGCTAAAATCTATGGCAAACTCAGGTCCCTCTTACTATAGTTCTCCACTCAGTCCATTGTACCACCTAGTTCCCAGATTGCTTTTTTACATTCCCTTGTCTAAATTTTAGGCTCTAAAAGGAATTATGTAATTTTTTCCCAAAGCTATTGTTTGGTTTCTAACTTCTAGGAGTATATTATTGCAATGTTTTGTGATAATTGGTGTTTATTGTTGTTCAATGACCTCTATTATGTTTCTTAGGTGAACAAAAGCTATTTGTTCCCCTTCCCTTCCCATTTATCTCATAGTTTATATTTCCTCATTTTGATGGGGGTGGAGTAGCAATGATTAATTTTGTAGCACATTAATTTTTTTGCCTCACTTTCTTCCCCTAATGTGAAATATTTTTTTCAAATATGTGTATGTTCAAATATAGGTATGCATATATACATATATAAATTATTTGTTATCTTTGCTGAATAGAATTTCAACTTTGTTCTTTATTTATATTTTTTTGAGTAGTTTGTGTAAGTGGACATGTTAATTGGGTAGGCTAACTATACATACTCATTTGTCTTTCAGTAGGTGATTTTTAAACTTATTTCATAATTTGTTTTTTGGTAGTTTATTTATTTTTATTTTTTAGTTTACATCATTCATTTCTACAAGATTTTGAGTTACAAATTTTCTCCCCATTTTTTGCCTACCCACCACCCCAAAACAGCAATCCCACCGATAGTCCCCTCCCCCAATCTGCTCTCTCCCATATCTTCCCCATCCCCCCTCTGACTTTCCAGTAGGGCACAGTGGACCTCTATGCCCCAGTACCTTTATATCTTATTTCCCAGTTACATGTAAAATAATAATAATATGTTTTTAAAACATTTGATTTTAAAACTTTGAATTCCAGATTCTTTCCCTACCTCCCTCATAATCCACCTTTACTGGGAAGATTAGCAATTCAATATAGGTTGTACATGTGTAGCTATGCAAAACATTTCAATAGTGGATATATTGTGAAAAACTGACTGTATTTCCCTCCATCCCATCCCACTCCCCACTTGTTCTATTCTCCACTTTGATCCTGTCCATTTTCAAAAGTAGGTGCTTCCAACTTCCCTCTCCCCTAGCCTATCCTCCCTTCCATCATCTCCCCTCTCTGATCCCCTTCTCCCTACTCTCCTGGAGGGTGAGATACCCTTTTTAGTGTGTATGTCAGTCCCTCCACAAGACAAATTCATTGAGAATAAGGTTGACTCATTCCCTTTTGCCTTCCTATTCTTCCCCTCCATTGTAAAAGTTTTCCCTTGCCTCTTCTATATGAGATAATTTACCCCATTCTATGTCTCCCCATCTCCTTTCATTATATTCCTCTCTCACTTCTTAATTTCATCTTCTAAGTATCATCCCTTCCTATTCAACTGGTCCTATACCCTCTGTCTATGTGTACCTGTACACATATATACACATATTCATATATGTATTCATACACCCATGTACCCTCCTATATAGATATAGATATGTATACATATATATATATACATTTCTATTCCCTTCAACTATTCTCATACTGAGAAAAGTTTCATAAGTTAAAATTATCATTTTTCCATGTAGGACTGTAAGTAGTTCAACATTGATAAGTTCCTTATGATTTCTTTTTCCTGTTTATCTTCTCATGCTTCTCTTGCTTCTTGTATCTGAATGTCAAATTTTCTATTCAACTCTGGTTTTTTCAGCAAGAATGCTTGAAAGTCCTCTATTCCACTGAATGACCATATTTTCCCCTGAAACATGATACTCAGTTTTGCTGGGTATGTGATTCTTGGTTTTAATCTCAGCTCCTTTGACCTCCAGAACATCACATTCCAAGCCCTTCGATCCCTCAGTGTAGAAGCTGCCAGATCCTGTGTCATCCTTATTGTGTTTCCACAGTATTCAAATCATTTCCTCTTGGCTCCTTGTAATATTTTCTCCTTGATCTAGGAACGCCAGAACCTGGCTATAATATTCCTAGGAGTTTTCTTTTTGGGATCTTTTTCAGGAGGTGATCAGTGGATTGTTTCAACCTCTATTTTGCCCTCTGGTTCAAAACATCAAGGTGATTTTCCTTGAGAATTTCTTGGAGGTGATTTCTAGATTCTTTTTTTGATCATGATTTTCAGGTAATCCAATAATTTTTAAATTATCTCTCCTGGATCTATTTTCCAGGTCAGTGGTTTTTTCAATGAGATGTTTCACATTTCCTCCCATTTTTTTCATTTGTTTGGATCTGTTTAATAGTATCTTGATTTCTCATAAAGTCACTAGCTTCCATTTGCTCCAACCTAATTCTGAAGGAATGATTCTCTTCAGTGAGCTTTTCAGATTCTTTTTCCATCTGGAAAATTTGTCTTTTTAAGGCATTCTTCTCCTCATTGGCTTTTTTTAGCCTCTTTTTCCATTTGAGTTAGTCTATTTCATAAGGTGATATTTTCTTCAGGCAGGTTGACTCTCATTTTATAATTTTCTGCATCATTCTCATTTCTCTTCCCAATTTTTCCTCCACTTCTCTTATTTGGTTTTCAAAATCCTTCTTAAGCTCCTCTATGGCCTGTAAGCAGCTTATTCTTTTCTTGGTGCAGGAGTTCTGACTTTGCTGTCTTCCTCCTGTTCCATGCTTGAATCCAAAGTTGAACCACTGTGCTTCCCTCACTTGCTCATGCTGCCACTCAATTACTTGACTTTTGAGCTTTTTGCCATAGTAGAACTCTGCTACCAGAGAGGGGAGCTTTGTCCCAAATCACTGGGGATTTTGCAACTGCAGGAGCTATTAGTTGGGTGCTCTCTCTGCAGCCTCTACACTCTCTAGCAAACTGGTCATGCACTCCAGGACCTCCACCCTAGACAGTGATCCAGATCCAAGCAGGTTAAAGCAAGAGCAATTACCCCTCAGACTGGTCGCTTGGTCCCCCTACAATCTGCATACCAGGAGCTCTGAAGCAGTCACATGGTGGTGGCTACACGGCCACGATTCCTCAGCCGCTTCTCCCTCCAGGGGGTAAAGGCCTGACCTCACTCTGGAATTCCCGGTTCACAAAGTCCACACTGCACTGACTTCTCACTTTGTCCTTAGCATCTATGAGCTGAAAATTCTGGAAACTGCCACAGCTGCTGGTGATCTGAAGTCCCTCCAGCTGGCAGTTAGTTGTAGCCTCCCTAAGGCTAAAACCTCTGGCTCACGTGGGGCTGGGCTGCGCTCCCAACATGCTGTGCTGCCCGATTCCTGCTGGCCTGCCAGGCTGTCCTCAGCAGGAGGTTAGCTTCTCTGTGTCATTTTGTGGGTTCTGTAGCTCCAAAGTTTGTTCAGAGTCACCTTTTACATGGATTGGAGGAAGTGGGAGCCTTGTGGAAGTCCTGTTTCTACTCCGCCATCTTGACTCTGTCTCCCACCCTAATTTTTCAATATTTCAAAAAGTTTATTTTAGAATGTTTGACCTCAGTGAAAGGTTTCCCAAAGACTATACCAGCAAAGTCCAATTTCCAACAGATAACACCAAATTTGACAATTTTCATGTACCATCCTGATGAAATAGGTTGACTATCCAAGCGCAAGTGTAGCTAAGTTGAGAGGATGTTCACCATCTTGTCCAAAGGGTGATAAATTCTTTATCTTCTGCAATTCACAAGGCCTGTCTACCAAATTGTAAAGGGTTCTAGTCTATGTTAGTGAAGGGAACACTCACACCATTTTAATGACAGATCCTTGGGATCACTGCACTACCAATTCTGGACACATTTTATACCCATTTTATACTTGTATCTACTTTTAGCAATCTCTCTCTGTTTCTTTGTGTTTCTCTCTTTGTCTCTCTCTGTCTCTCTCCCTCTCTCTCTTCTTCTTTCTCTGTCCTCCTTTCCCTTTCTACCTCCTTTCTTTTTTCTCTCTTTTTCTTTCCATCTTCCTCATATGTCTCTCTAATTCCTCTATTTCTCTCCATCCCTCTATTTCTCTCCTTCTCTGTCTCTGTCCATGTAATAAGCATTAACCATGAGCAAGGTACTGTGGGAAATGTTCATCCTTTGTTTTCGAAGAAGACACAAGACATCAAAAGTTTGGAGTCAGGGTATGGTGTGCTCAGCTGTGACTGATCAAACCAATGAATTCAGAAGGCACTGACACAGATTGGGCACAAGTTATTAGAACATTTTGAGAGGAAATTGCTTTGCAGTTGTGCAGCTCACATTTCTTTTGTACTTCTAAAATTCTGTTTTGCTCATGGAGTACAGTACCTTCATTGATTCAGGTATGCCCTGTTGGATAGTCCTGTGTCAGTATTTCCTATATCTTACAATCAATAACTAAAGTTCTTCAGAGAGACCTTGAGAGTGTCCTTATATTACTTCTTCTGACAACTATGTTACAAGTTTCCCATAAAATAGTCTTTTAGGTAAACATCCATTTTGCATTTGAACTATGTGACCAGTCCATTGGGGTTGTGCTCTCTGCAATAGAGTTTGAGTGCTTGGCAGTTCAGCTTGAGAGAGGACCTCAGTGTCTGGTACCTTATCTTGTCAGGTGAGCTTCAGAATGTGGGAAATACAATACCCTCTAAGATATACTACAAGTCCTCAAGGACCTTACAATTGAGTTATATAATTTTTTATGTTCAGTTTTTTATCTGCATATCTGTCATTTATTAGTTGTGTAAACTTGGGCAAGATACTTCTTATCTCTAGGTCACAGCATCTTCTTGTTTAAAATGAAGATGTCAAATTGGATATTCTCCAAAACTCCTTTTGACTTATAATATTCTATTATCCATAAGTACCTCCAGGATCTGTGATTTCATTAGCCTAGGCAATTCTTCCTGTGTAAATTTCTTCTGCTCATGCAACATGCAGATTGCAATCCATCTGTTGGTTTCCATACATAGAAGTTAAGGGATTTGCCCAACCTCACACAATGCTTCTATGCTCAAACATGATATTCCATTTCCATACCTTTGCACTGGCCATCCCTATACCCTGGAATGCTCTGCGTCCTCATCTCCATCTCTTACTCTCTCTGGCTTCTTTCAGGGATTCAGTTCAAATCTCACATTATTCAGGAAGGTTTTACTGGTCTGTCCAGTTGCTGGTTTCTTCCACTTTCAGATTACCCTCTATCAATTCTGCACAGATATTGTATGTTCTTAGTTTTTTACAAGTTACCTCACCCATTAGAATTTGAGATCCCTAATGGTGGGGGTCATGTTTGTCTGTCTTCATTTCCCCAGTACTTAGCATGGTAAGTGTATATAGTAAGTTATGTCCCACACTTAGAATATCCAAATTATCATGAGTCAATAAGTAACAAAATTTATTCCAAAGACAAAAAGATTCTATGGTATTTCTTGCTCTCACCAAACTCTGTCCCCCAGAAGAGCAGGTTGTGATAGCTCACACTTTTCCTTGTTATTTCAGGTATGTGAAGAGCCCCCGTCACACCATCCAAGTAGATCATATCGAGTACATGGACGAAATTGCCACCCAAATTGGTGTGAAGCCCAACCTTCTCTGGCTTTTCCTCCGGGATCCCAAACTGGCCTGGAAGGTTTTCTTTGGCCCCTGCACTCCATACCAGTACCGTCTGCATGGTCCCAGGAAATGGGATGGGGCCAGGAGAGCTATCCTGACTCAGACAGAAAGGATACTCAAACCCTTGAGAACCCACACTGCCAATAATGAGAGAAATCCATCTTCCAAAATTTCTTGGGTTAAGATGACACGTGTGGGCTTTGCAGTTTTGGTCAGTACCTTATCTTACTATTGTTATATCTATCATCCTAAAAGGAAGTAAACTAGTACATTAATGGGTAGTAAAAACATATAATGGCTTCTGCAATGACTAACTTTTAAAACTTTTTTTGCAATCATCCTGTCTCAATTTCCTTTACTGGTATCACAACTTTCATAACATGATAGATAGTGTTGCTTTATTTTCTGTGGTGGATTTTTCCAGAAAGGGTGTGTGAAAATATAATTTGAGCATGTCAAAGCATAACATCAAGTTGCAAGGTAATTTTTTCTATCAAAAAATATCCTATGGTGAATCTCTTTACAAAATGAATAACCACACCCTAGCCAGTTCTGACAAGGCATGTTTTTATAATTCTTTTAACTTTTCTATAACCCTTTCTCCCATTCTAATCATCTTGTGATATTTCTATTTAGAAAGACAGTTTCCATTTGCTGGATGGGAAATGGGAGATATGAGAGAAAAATCTTCTGACATTTGTCAGAAAATAGAAAATTGCTTATTTGTTAAATACATTTTTAAAATAGTAAGACTGTTTTAAATATGCATCTGATCATCAAATAGGATAATTTTTTTTTTGCTTTTTGGAGGGCAATTGGGGTTAAGTGACTTGCCCAAGGTCATATGGCTAGTTTTTATGTGTTAAGTGTCTGAGGCCGGATTTGAACTCAGGTCTTCCTGACTCCAGGGCTGGTGCTCTATCCACTGAGCCACCTAGCTGCCCTGAATAGGATGGTTTTTAAAGCTTAAGAATATTTATTTGTATATCTCAAATTATCTTTAATTTTTAAAATACTCAAGCACAGGCTTTCAGATGAAATTTTGTGTATATCCTAACTGTGGGGGGAGGCTGTGACTTTAGGTATGGCCAAGAAAATACAATGTCTTCGTTTTATTTTTTGAGGGGGGAAGGCAAGGAAATTGGGGTCGTGATTTTCCCAAGATCACAAAGCTAATAAGTGTGACCAAGTGTCTGAGGTCATATTTGAACTCATGTCCTCCTGACTTAAGGGCCAGTGCTCTATTCACTGTGCCACTTTCTAAAAAATACTCGCTCCACCTTCTAATTCTACCTGCTGCCTCAAATTCTACCAGGAGAACCTCAAATGAGATAATGCTTAAGATGATATTTATAAAGTTCTTAGCACAGTGACTGGCACATAGTAGATGCTAAATGTTTGTTCCCTTTCCCCTTTTCATTTCTTTAATTTAAGCATTCGCTCTTCATTCCAAGGCAAATACCTCTGAAACACTGAACACATTAAGTGTTTTCAGTTATTTACATCTTAGTGTGAAGAGTTTCAAATCTCCTGAGAGCAAACTTGGACAGAAGAGAGGTTTAGCAAGGAGATAAAATTAGTATATCTTATAAAGGGGAGATAAGTTCTCCAGAAACATGCTTTCAAAAGGAAAGAGAGTGCAGAATGGTAGAACTAGAAAGACAGAAACAATTTTCTTCCTATTCGATTATTTTTCCTAGGCCAGCCTTGAAGGCTATCTGAAAAACAAGATTATTTCCTAGCCAAACACATATCTGCTGTTCAAGACCTCTTTCAAATGTGGGAACACCCCATCCCTTTAACCTTTGAATCTGGATCCCCTAACTATAGGATCAGACCTTGTCCCAACTTTGGAACCAATCAGGGGTATGCTGGAGTCAGTGTCAACTGGCTAGGAAGAACCAATTGCTAAATAGTCAATGTCAACATTTATGCCTCAACATTGGCAAATGTTACTAATCAAGGCTTTCTTTAATCCTTCATTGACTGTCATCTTAAGAAAGTAATAAAGAAAATGTTAATATTGCAATTTGACTTGAAAATGTGTCTGCCTACATTTTTTCCCCAGAGAACCTATTAACTGCTGTTATCAGTATACTTCTGGAATCAACCATACCCTTTTTCTTAAGTAATATTTTACTTTTTTCTCAATTACTTGTAAAAGCTATTTAACATCCATTTAAAAAAATTTTTGAGTTCCAAATTTTCTTTCTCCCATACTCCTGGGCAAGATTTATAGGTTCATAGGATCGTAAGATTTAGAGCTGAAAGGGAGCTTGGATATCACATAAATCAAGGGTGGGGAACTGTGACCTTAAGGCCAGAAGCAGCCCTCTAGGTCCTCAAGTACAGTCTTTTGACTGAAACAAAACTTGACAGAATAAATCCCCTTGATAAAAGGATTTCTTCTGTAAAACTTGGACTACACCCAAAAGGCTACACCCAAAGACCTGGAAGGTCACATGTGACCTCAAAGTCAAAGATTCCCCACCTCTGACATAGTCCAACCTCTTTATTTGCAGATGGGGAAACTGAGACTCATAGCTATTGCATGATTTGCCCAAGGTCATACAGGTTATAAAGAATATGACCAGACTTAAAAACCTAGTACCTTACAATTGTAATTTTAGCATTCTGTCCATTGTATCATGTTTCCTTGAACAACAGAAACAATTTGTCATCTTCGGCAACTTCAATATTCACATGAATGGTTTTTCTAACACCTTGGTGTCTTTGTTCCTTGAGTTCCTACAGTCCTGTGGCTTCCATCTCCACACCACTACCATCATCCACAGGAATGGTCACACATTAGAAATAACTTGATCGGGTGGCCAGGCAGCACAGTAAGAGCACCAGCCCCAGTGTTGGGATGACCTGGGGATCAAATCTGGGCTCAGATACTTAGCACCACACCCAGAAATAACTGGCTATGTAACCTTGAGCAAGTTACTTAACCCCAATTGCTTTTTAAAAAATAAATAAAATTGAAAAATTGAAAAAAAGAAAACTTGAAATTGTTCCAGCTTTAAGACAATAGGGGATGTTTACCTAGAGGCTTTAATGTTCGCTAAGTACAGCAAAGGTGTCAAATATACTTCGTGGGTCCCAGCAAGCAACTCTTGAGCACTGCAGAACCAGATCAAAATGTAATTGGGGGGGAGGGGGGCATGCAGGGGAAGCTAGGTAGTTCAGTGAATAGAACACCAGTCCTGGAGTCAGGAGGACCTGAGTTCAAATCTGGCCTCAGACACTTAACACTTACTAGCCATGTGACCTTGAGCGAGTCACTTAAAACCAACTGCCCAGCCTTCCCCCCTCCAAAAAAAGCAAAATTTAAAAAAAATGTAATTGGGAAATATTTAACAAAAGGAATAAAAAATAATTAAAACTGAACATAGACAATGTTAATATGCAGTTTTCTAAGTCAATATGTAGCCCACAGAGGCCTTAGTATGGTTTAGCGGGTACCCCATTTCTTTTTGAAGTTTAAAAAGCCTGCTTTCCATCAATTATCTCTTTTGTGCCTCACAACCACCCTTGGAGGTGACTTGCCCAATGTCACATAGCCAGTGCTGGAGCCAGAGTACTGAGGCAGGTACTCTTGACTCCAAATCTAGTCTTCTATCAACAATGCCTCCTAGTAATGACTCTGGAGTTGTGCTCTCTGTCCTGTTGTCCTACCTATGCACCACCTTTACCCCTCTTGAACCTGTTCATCACAGAATCTGGCACAAAGCAGGTGCTTACAGATTCATTGATTGGTTAAGTCAACCTCATTAAGATCTCTAGGGTTTGGATCCCTCCCAATTCTCCCAGTCCCTTTTATTGGCTTCACTTCCCACTTCACCCAGTCCTGACCCTATGGCAACCTTTGCAATCTCCTCCAACTTTGAAAGACCTCACCTCCTTGGCATTATTCTAATCTCCAACTCTCTGTAACCCCTCACGATTTACCTGCTCTGTTCTATTCTCAAATCAGTGAATATTGCCAGTGTGCTGCAATAATCTTTTTATTCTTCTCTTATTGACGCTTCCTCCTCACCCCACTCCCCACTTTATGTCTTTAACACTCACATTTACCTAAAAGAATAAGGAAGTACTCCAAAGGTATTACCAAAAAAAAAAAAATCTGTCACTGATCTCATGGCTTAAAGTTATCAGTAATTTCCTTTCGCTGTGGCTAAGTCCATAAGCAGTAGAATGGATAACCCAATACACAAAACCTTTGTGAGGGACACTGGAGACCCAGAGAACTTTCAGTACAATTACAGTAGTGGTTGTATCTATGATCCAGCTTGCAATTCAATGGCCCCATCTCTCTTGTCTGTTCCATCCCATATCCCTACGCTCCTGAAAATAAATTTGAGACAATAAAATGAGACGATAATTTGTTTTAACATTCATAGACAACAATTTGAGACAATAAAAAAATGAGCCCAAATAGAAGGTAGTTGCAATGGTTCAGGCAAGAGGTGATGAGGGTAATGGCGGCTATATGAAGAATAGGGGATATATAGGAGATACATAAGGAAGCTAGAAATGACAAGATTTTGCCAAGAATTCAATACATGGGGTAAGTTAACATGAGGTATCAAGGATGACACCGAGGTTCCAATTCTGGGTGACCAGGAAGGGAAATTCAGAAAAGTGAAAAGTCTGGGAGAAAAGAAAATGAGCTCTGCTATAGACATGCAGAGTTTGAGGGACATATGGGACATACAGTTCCAACTAACCAAAAGATGGCTTGTGGTATAAGACTTTAATTCAGAAGAAAGACTAGGGCTAGATATGTAAATCTGCAAATTATCTATGTAGAGACGATCATTTAATGTGGTGATGAGGAGTGGGATCAAACTCACACAGAAATGGGAATCACTAAACAGGACATAAAAATCCCTGCAATTGCATATTGACTTACAAAACCACATGGAAACATCACCTACGTTCATTGGATTTTTATTCCTTTTGCTAAATAATTCCAGATTGCAATTGAACAGACTCTGTGTTTGACCCCTATGACCTAGAAAGACTGAAGAAAGAGTAAAGAGAATAGGGACTAGGACAGAGCCCTAGGTTCACCCACAGTTAGTGGACATGACATGGATCAAGATCCAGCAAAGAGACTGAGAAATCAGACAAGTAGAATAGGAACCAGGAGAAAGAAGTAACATGAAAACCAAAAGGGGAAATATTATCTAGGAGGAAAAGGTGATGAACAATGTCAAATACCACAGAGATGCCGAGAAGAATGAGAACTCAGAAAAGGCCTTCAGATTTGGCAATTAAGAGATCATCAATAGCTTTGGAGAGAGCTGTTTCAGTCTAATAAGATTAGGAGACAGATTATAGAGTTGAACTCTCTCAGGTCTATACCTCATGTACATTCTAGATGATGAATAAGCTTTCTTGGGCTGTCCTGGGAACCTAGCCAACCTGTCTGATGTTATCGATATTAGAAAATATATTTTATGTTACAAACACCCAGCTTAATAAACAGGCTTTTAGAAGACAGTCAGATCACAAACTGGGAGTCTCCTAGAGTTGCTGTCATGGTAGATAAGGAGCAGATGACTTAGCCAGTTCTGAGTTGGTGTATCTCTGAGTTAAGTCCTTAAGTCTAGTAGTGGACATTCACCGAAATAGGTGCTGCTGTTTGTCCTTCATTCTTGAAGAGGACCATGACTTCAGGAAGATGATGCCATGACTTACAAGTGAATTAAATTTAAGTGAGGAAGGCATATATAAAGTCACCAGTCTCATTCTCCTCTGGAGCCATCTGGGTACAGTGATGATAAATAGATCAGGACAATTGAAGATGGCCCAGGAATAGAGCTTATTCAAATACTCAGACAGAGCTATGAAAGTTCTTCCTATTGAAGTTAATTGCAACCCACCCTTGCCTACCCATCTGATGCTCTTATGCTCCCATAATTTTTGCCATAGGAGGTCCACCCAACATCCCAGAGGTCTTTCTCAATTTCTTATGACATCACAAAAGTACTAGGAAAGCTCTCTTGCTATCTACCTTTCTGCTGTCCCTGGAACACTATTCAGTTTTAAATCTACCAGAACAAAAAAAAAAAGCCTTAATGTTTACTTTCTGCCATATAACTTGGAAGGTATCAACACCCTATCAACACTATTAAACCCATCTTGCCATAGTCAATGACTATAGATTGTGTCTTTAAAATTTTGGGAGCACATGTTGTTTATATGCCCAAAGTCTAAAAGATAGTACTCTTGAGCTAAAATAAGCTAATAGAAAGTTTAATGAGCACACTATGCTTCATATTTTTTCTGCTTTTTCAACATTGAAGTTCATATAGCAGAGAATTCACTTCACAGTTAATACAGGTGCTCATAACAATTCTCCAAAATTATAAACAAATGACTAAAAATAAATGAGATTGACCATGAAGCAATACAAATCATGTGTTGAAACTACTAAATTTATTTAATCATAGTTACTACATTCTAGCTAACTGATTTCAATAAAATTCAAGGAAAGTTTAAATTTGATACAACCCATTTATGTTCACTGATAATACATATAAAATGTATGCTCCTTTGACCCAATAGTTGTCGATCTTCCCCTTCTCCTTCTCCCTCCCACTCTCTCCATCTCTCCCTCTCCCCCCTTTGTCTCTGACCTCTCTCTCTTCCTTCTCTGCCTCCCTCTCCCCCTGTTCTCCCCATTTCCCCTCTTCTCTTTATCTCCTTCCCTCCCTCCTCCCTCCTCTCTGTCTCTGTCTCTCTCTTTGTCTCTCTGTCTCTGTCTCTCTCTGTCTCTGTCTCTCTGTGTCTCTGTGTCTCTGTCTCTGTCTCT
>NW_027185876.1:19609072-19639469 GCF_028583685.1 Petaurus breviceps papuanus
TCTCTCTCGTTCTGCTCTCTAACCCCCAACACCAAAAGGAAGGTTACCAATGGAAATAAATCATGCAGCTGGTAGAGATGCTAGGGGTCATTTAGTGTAGCACTCTCTGTTTACAGATGAGGAATCCCGAGTATGGAAATGACTTACCCAAGGCTGAGGCAACTCCAGTGGCAAGTAGGGAAAGTTAGGATTCAAAGTCTAGCTCCAGGTCCAGACCTCTTTGCCCTTGACCATCCTATTGACCAGCAGAGTCTGAGCTTGTACAATTAATACGAAAAGGATGAATTGACATCTTTAGCACCAGAGACAGAAACCTCTTGCTTGATGTCGGACCTGGCTTACCAGGTAGGAGGAAGAGCACATTCTCTAAAAAGGAAAAATGTATGCCCACTTTGCTACCACTTGAGGCCACTTGAGAAGTTCTGCTTCTAATCAGATCAACCAACAAGAATTTGTTAAGCATTTACTATGTAACTACAACTATGCTAAGCATGAAGGATAAAGGTAAAAATCACCAACAAACAAAAAGTTCCTGTCCTTATATAGCTTATATGCTGCATATTAATGAAGGAGCTTGTACACTAATAAAGGAGACAATATGTTTAGAGGCCATTCATTTCCTGTCTAACACTCCAAATACAAAGGGCTTTGGGGAAGAAAAACCATCCATAGTGACCTGACACAAGAGGAGTCAGACTGGGTCATTCACAGTCATATATGATGCTCAGGGTATAAAGGAAGATATGGCAACCCTGTCATTAAGCCATGCTCATCATTAAAGTTCATAGAATGTGTGTTTTCTATGAAACAATAATAGGTGATGCCATTTTATATTCTCGTTATATTATACTTCTTTCTATGTACCTATTATGTTTCTGTATGTAACCTCCATAGTTACTACCTACAGCCCTGATATGTGAAATCATGTTGTATGCGTTGCATGAGATGTGCTCCTGATCCATTGTATACACTGTTTCATCTAACGCTTAAGGGGTTAGATATTCCTTTTCTTTATTTTTTTTTCAGTCAAAGTAAAACAAAGTTTATTATCGATTCGCCATATTGGGTAGACTCTTAAGGAGCCTGAGTATTTGTATTGCTAATGCCAGCGGGCCAGATCAAATCTGAGCTAGATTGAATCTGAGTCTATTCTTTTTCTTTAAGTGATTATTTGCTACATCCAATTTTTACTGTACTGTGTAGGTTGAATAATAGCCTGAGACTATGTTATGTGCTTATGATGTATTTCAAAGAGGTCCGACATATGTCATTTAGAGAGATTCCTCCTTCTCAAACCCTTGCACCATTCCAATAGGCTTTGCTTTCCAAATAGGTTACACCACAAGAACTAGAAGCATAATGAGTCAGAATATCCCAAGAACAGCTGAGTATCACAAACATTGTCCATGAACTACCCTGTCGTGGTATAGGCAAGCACACTATTCTCACGTGCTTCTGTATTCTGTGGGAGGGAGGAATAGAAAAAGCATTCCCCCAACTGTTGTTCAGTTGGGTCCAACACTTCATGACCTCATTTGGGCCTTTCTTGGCAAATATGGAGTGGTTTGCCATTTCCTCCTCCAGTTCATTTTACAGATGAGGAAATTGAGACAGAGTTAAGTGACTTGCTCAGGGTCACACACCTAGTAAGTCCCTGGGATCAGATCTGAACTCAGCTCTTCCTAACTCCAGGCCTGGTGCTCTATCCACTATGCCACTTAATTGCCCTGCATCTGATGCATTTGGGAAAGACAAAGGCAAAGTCCAGAAGAACAAGAGAGAGGAAAAAAGACCAAGTCTTGTCTCACAATTTACTTTTACAGACTGCAGGAATAGTTAGCTGATTCTGTCAGGCAATGAGCAGTAAACAGATTCAGACTCTGAAACCCAACCAGTATAGAATAAGTAAAGGCGCTTCTGGATTTTTCACTATCAAAAACTGTATAATTTCATCAGGGAAACTTCTCAAATTTATTGTAGTTGATCAAGTTCTTCCTACCCCCCTTAATGAAAGAATCTCAGAGACAAATAGATCTCAGTACTCATCTATTCTAGCCATATCTGAATAAGGATCCTCCCAATGACATCCCTGACCATCTTTAATTTAGCATCTGCTTAAATGTCTCCAGTGAAGAGGAGACTACTACCAACTGAAGAAGTACATTCTGCTTTTCAATTCAATCAACTTTAATTAAGCACTGTGTATGGACTTAATCCATTCTTTTCATTTTAAATATTCAACTGACAAGCATTTATTTTCTCTCTCTCTCTCACTTGTCCACACACTTAAGAGAAAAGAAAAATAAAGCCCTTGTAACAAATATACGTAGTCAAGCACAACAAATTCCCTCATTGGTCATGTCCAAAAATCCATGTATCATTCTGCATATTCAGTTTACCTTTCTCGGGAGCTAGTGGAGACCACTCCTCATCTTTAATCCTATAGAGTCGTGGTTGATTGTTGCATTGATCATAATTCTCATCTTTCAATGACATTTGATTTTACAATGCCATTGCAATATAAATTTTTATCCTGGTTCTACTCACTTAATTCTTTTTCAGTTTCAACCTTTAATCTCATAGGATCAGACACTTAAAAATGTATAACTTTAGAAGCCATATGATAGTCCAACTCAATAATTTTTTAAAGTGAATTTTTCCCATTCCATCTCAGTCTCCATACATTGAGATTTTTTTTAATTCTTCAATAGCCATATATATATATATATATAAACAATTTATTTTAAAACTTTGAATTCCAGATTCATTCCCTTCCTCCCTTGTCACCCACCCTTACTGGGAAGACAAGCAATTCAGTATAGGTTGTACATGTGTAGCTATGCAAAACATTTCCATAGTGGATATATTGCAAAAGATTGACTAGATTTCCCTCCCTCCTATCCCACTTCCCACTTTTTCTATCCTCTACTTTGATCCTATCCCTTTTCAAAACTGGGTGCTTCCAACTTCCCTCCCTATCCTAGCCTGACCTCCCTTCCATCATCTCCCCTCTGAACCCCTTCCCCCCTACTCTCCTGGAGGGTGAAATACCCTATTTAGTGTGTATGTCATTCCCTCCCAAAGCCAAATTCACTGAGAATAAGGTTGACCCATTCCCTTTTGCCTTCCTGTTCTTCCCCTCAATTGTAACCATTTTCCCTTGCCTCTTCTATATGAGATAGTTTACCCCATTCTGTCTCTCCCCATCTCCTCTCATTATATTCCTCTCACCTCTTAATTTCACCTTTTAAGTATCATCCCTTCCTATTTAATTGGTCCTGTGCTCTCTATCTATGTATATCTCCATACATATATACAAATATTCACATATGTATTCATATGCCTATATACCTTTCTATATAGACATATATGTATGTATACATATATATATACATATATATTCCCCTCAACTATTCTCATACTGAGAAAAGTTTCATAAGTTACAATTATTGTTTTTTCATGCAGGAATATAAACAGTTCAACTTCGATAAGTTCCTTATGATTTCTTTTCCCTGATTACCTTCTCATGCTTCTCTTGCTTCTTGTATCTGAATGTCAAATTTTCTGTTCAGCTCTGGTTTTTTCATCAAGAATGCTTGAAAGTCCTCTATTTCATTGAATGATCATATCTTCCCCTGAAATATGATATTCAGTTTTGCTGAGTAGTTGATTCTTAGTTTTAATCCTAGCTCCTTTGACCTCTGGAATATCATATTCCAAGCCCTTTAATTCCTCAATGCAGAAGCTGCCAGATCCTGTGTTATCCTGATTGTGTTTCCACAGTATTCAAATCATTTCTTCTTGGCTGCTTGTAATATTCTTTCCTTAATATGGGAATTCTGGAACCCGGCTATAATATTCCTAGGAGTTTTCTTTTTGGGATCTTTTTTAGGAAGAGATCAGTGGATTCTTTCAACCTCCATTTTGCCCTTGGTTCTAAAACATCAGGGCAGTTTTCCTTGAGAATTTCTTGAAGGATGATTTCTAGGTTCTTTTTTCGATCATGGCTTTCAAGTAATCCAATCATTTTAAAATTATCTCTCCTGGATCTATTTTCCATGTCAGTGGTTTTTCCAATGAGATATTTCACATTGCCTTCTATTTTTTCATTTGTTTGGATCTGTTTAATAGTATCTTGATTTCCCATAAAGTCACTAGCTTCCATTTGCTCCAATACAATTCTGAAAGAATTATTCTTTTTAGTGAGCTTTTGAGATTCTTTTTCCATCTGGCAAATTTGGCTTTTTAAGGCATTCTTCTCCTCACTGGCTTTCTGAACCTCTTTTTCCATTTGAGTTTGTCTATTTTTTAAGGTGTTATTTTCTTCATTCAGGTTGTTGACTCTCTTTTCATGTTTTTCTTGCATCATTCTCATTTCTCTTTCTGATTTTTCCTCTACTTCTCTTATTTGGTTTTCAAAATCCTTATTAAGCTCCTCTATGGCCTGTAACTAGTTCATATTTTTCTTGGAAGCTTTTGGTACAGGAGTTCTGAGTTTGTTGTCTTCCTTCTATTCCATGATTTGATTCTTTTTGTCCCCAAAATAGAAATCTAAAGTCGGATTGCTGTGCTTGCTTTGCTTCCTTTGTTTGTTCACGTTGCCACTCAATTACTTGATTTTTGAGCTTTTTGCCACAGTAAAATTCTGCTTCCAGAAAGGAGACCTTTGTCCCAAATCACTGGGATTTTAACATTAGTTGGAGTTATTAGTTGGTTGCCCTCTCTGAAGCCTCCAGCAGCTCTAGCACCTGGTCATACATCCCAGGAACTCCACCCTGGACAGAGATCCAGATCCAAGCAGGTTAAAGCAAGATGATTACCCCTCAGACTGGTCGTTTGGTCCCCCTACAATCTGCAGACCAGGACCTCTGAAGCAGCCATGCAGCAGCCGCACCTCAACCACTTCTCCCTCTGGGAGCAGAAGCTGGACCACACTCCTGGAGTCCCTGTTCCCACAAAGTCTACAGTGACCTCTCACTTTGTCTTTGGCATATATGATTTGATAATTCTGGAAAATGCCACATCTGCTGGTGATCCACTCTCCCAACGTCCCTCCAGGTGGCGGCTGGTCATGGCCATCCTGAGGCTAAAACGATGGGATTACGCAGGGCTGGGCTATACTCCCAGCATGCTGCAATGAATCTTTCCTCCATCTCCTGGGCTGCCTTTAGCAGAATATTTGTTTCTGTCTATCCCTTTGTGGGTTCTGTAGCCCTAAAGTTTGTTTAGAGTCATTTTTATAGGTATTTTGAGGTGGTTATAGGGATAGCGAATGGAGTTTTTCTGCTTCTATGCCGCCATCTTGGCTCCACCCCCCTATATTTTCTTTTGCAACACGGCTAATATGGAAATATAATTTACATGGCTTCACATATTGCTTGACTTCTCAAGGTTTGGGAGAGGGAAGAAGAGAATTTGAAATTCAAAAAAATTTCTAATGAATGTCTACATTTTTTACATGTAATTAGGAAATATTTAACAAAATAAAAATATATTTTAAAAAATAATCAAGTGTGAAAGACTGAGTTACTCTGATCAATACAATGATCTACATCAGTTCTAAGAAACTCATAATAAAAGGTGCTATCCACATTCAGAGAGAGAACTGATGAAGTCTGAGTACAGATTCCTCGCTTTCTTCCTTTTTCTTCCTTTTTGCAACATAACTAATGTGAAAATATGCATTGCATCATTTTCCCACATATAATGGATACCATCCCTTACCTTCTCAATGAGTGGGGGCAGGGCTGAGGGAGAGAATTTGGAACTCCAAATTTTTTAAAAGATTTTTTTTAAAAAAGAGTAGTGAGAATCAGGAGAAGCCAAGATCAGATTAATGAAGTATTATTTTTCTTGCTCTTTCCATATTCAAGCATGATTTAAAGGAAGTGGGTTGTTTTTTGTTTGTTTGTTTGTTTTTACTGAACCTGCTCTCACCTATAATCATTTTTTAAATAATGGGTTTTTAACTTGTTATATGTGATCTCTCTACCCTAATTTTCACAAAAGGCCAATCCTTACATTAATATGGCTATTAAACCCAAATATCATTATTTCATTGAAAATCTGAATGAAAATTTAAAGGTTATAATTTTTTGCTATTTAATATTACAATGAAAGTAGCAGAAATTACCTGAGATTCTATCTCTGCATACAAAGCTCTTTGAAATGATGGGGTACTCTTTCTCCTCTGTATCAAAGAACATTTAGGATCCCAAGCCAATTTGGATGACAAACAAAGGATCCCACCCAAGAGTAGTGAAAACATATCAAAGGAGAACTGCCTGACATCACTTGGAGAAATGTAATTTGAGCAACCTCTAAGTACCTGAAATGATGATCACTAACATTCTAGGCATGCTCTTACTCAACTTAGATTAGCAACTATCTCTTCATTTATAAAATCATGCTCTATAAGAACTGCCAACTCTCTTGGTCTAATTAATCTGTTACCTTTTACTACATCCTTGACAGGTGCTCATTAAACTTATGTTCCAGCAGTTCTGTTCCAGGGGAGCTACCAACCTTCCAAAGCTATTCATTCCATCTGGGGATAACAGTTAAAGATAGCAGATAAAGAGCTGGCCTTGGAGCACAGAAGATCTGGGTTCTAGTTGCATCTCTGATACTTAATACCTGGGAAAGCTTGGGCAAATCACTTTATCTCCCTAGATTTCAGTTTCCTAATTTGCAAAATAAATGAGGGAGCTGGTCAATCAATCAATCAGGAAACATTTATTAAGTGCCTACTGTGTGTTAGGCACTGCACTAAGCTCTGAAGATAAAGAAAGAGGCAAAAATAGTCCCTGCCCTCAAGGAGCTTACAGTCTAATGGGAGAGACAATAAACAAGCTAGATAAAGGATAAATAGGAAATAATTTAACAGAGAGGGAAGGCACTAGAAAGAGAGGTTAGAAAAGGCTTCCTGTAGAAGATGGGATTTTAGTGGTGACTTAAAGGAAGCCAGCAAGTAGAGATGAGAGGGGAGAGCATTCCACATATGGGGGACAGTCAGAGAAAATGTACAGAGCCAAGAGATGAAGTGTCTTGTTCCTGAACAGCAAGTGTCACTTGATCACAAACTATGATGTAAGGCATAACAGAGTAAGGGGCTAGGTTATGAAGTATTTGATTTGTATTTGATCCTGGAGGCAATAGGGCATCACTGGAGTTTTTTTAAATGAGAGGTGACCTGGTTGGACTTGCACTTTAGGAAAATAACTTTAATGGCTGAATGGACAATGGATTAGAGGGAAGAGACTTGAGGCAGGCAGATCCACCAACAGCCTATTGCAATAATCTAGGCATGAAGGGAAGTTCTTCATGGCCTCTGATGTACATTCCAGCTCCAGAAGTATGATCCTATCTATTAACATAGTGACTGCAAAATCCTGGGCAAGTCATTTAATTTCTCAGTGCCCTAGGAAATTCTCTAAGAATATTAAATTACAGAATAGCTGTTGATCTACATTGGTAAAGGGAGTTTCCTCTTCCCACTATTCCCTATATCAGTAAGATCACATGTCCAGTCAATCAACCTATCCAATTATTAGCAATGCTTCCATTATACTCTACTGAAATCTTTGTGACTTTTAGTTAGTGGTGGGTTTCTAGAAAACAGTCCTTCAAACATTTGGAGATAGCAATTACACCTCTCCACATTTTCACTTTTTGAAGTTAAACAATCCCAGTGCCTTCAACAATTCCTAAGGACAGAGTCACTAGCCAACCTGGTCACCCTCCTCTGGACACATAATAATTTGTCAATAAAATGACAAGACTAAGGAGAGATATTTTAAATATTATCTTATAACTTTAGCAGGGCTGGAGTAGCACAGTAGATAGACTCCAGGCCAGATGTCAGGAAGAATTATCTTCCTGAGTTCAAATCAGATACTTCCTAGCTGTGTGATCCTGGGAAAGTCACTTAACCCTGTTTGCCTCAGTTCCCTCATCCGTAAAATGAGCTGGAGAAGGAAATGGCAAACTCCAGGATCTTTGTCAGAAAATGCCAAATGGGGTCAAAAAGAGTCAGAAACAACTGAAATAACTGAACAACAACTTTAGCCTGCATATCTGTCAGTAAGATTCCATGGGCTACATCTCTGGTTTTTACCAATACAAATGCACATGAATATATTGTTTTAATTTCCATATCTATAATCTTTAAGTTATATTGCCTGCTGAATTATATCAGGCAGAAAAATTTAAATGTTAGATTTTACTCAAGTGTGCATTTTAGGCAAAATGTACTTTCTATAGTAATTAATGTCTGGCAAATCATATCACACAAATTTCATGTCTTAAATGTATTATTTTGGGTCACCATTCAAATAGTTCATAGGATTTGAAGTTAGAAACCCCCAAATGAGGCCATAAAGAGTTGGACAGGACTGAAACATGACTCAACAATGACAAGGAAGGATCAGGGAAGTTTTCACAAGGGAGGTACCATTTCATTCTTTTGAACTGGCCCTTAAGGATGGGGAGGAGTACAACAGGTTGAGAAAGAAGAGTGGGAGATAAGAATAATTCCATATGGGAGAGAACATTCGAAAGGAACAGAATGTACAAGGGAAGAGAGGTATCCACTTACAGGGTGTGTTTGGGAAACAGTTCATACTCCTCTTTAGTGAGAAAGTAGGACACACATACTCCTAAAGGAGGAAGCAGAGGAAAAGCTGCAAAGGTAAGTTGGGGCCAGATGGGAAGAGGCTTCAGAAATCAGGATAAGGCATTCAAATTGCATTTTGTAAACAATGGAAGTCACTACTAGGTATTTTTTGTTTTTAATTATAGGGACATGCTAAGAATTAGGATGCTTGATCTGGTAATGATGCACAGGACAAATTAGAGAGAAGAGAAGATAAAGAGTGTGGTCCATACCTGTAAAAATCTTGTCGAGTTCAAAAACTTAGAACCAACTGAGGATGGTGAATAAAGCTAAGGAAGGAAAAGACAAGGGAACATTAAGTACCTCCTATGTGCTAAGTGCTTTAAAAATATTCTCTCTTCTCTAACTTTGCTTCCATCTTCAAAATTTCCTTTTTTAAAAAAAAATTAAATTATCTAATGAGTTCCCTATGCAGCCACATTGTTCTCTTCAGAAAATCCCACTTTTCCTACCAATTGGGATTGTAGGTTGACTTTTCTTGGAGCATTTTAGTTCTTGGGATCTTACCCTAGCCTCCAGACTCCTTTAAATCTGATTTCACCCAAATCTCAGGTAGGGGTCAGACTCTGACCAAAGTTCTTCTGCTCTATTATAAACCATAGAAGGAAATGATCGACGCTCTCAAGTTTACCTTCTCCTGGAAGAAAACAGTATGTACATTGATAAGTAAATATTGAAGTACGTACAAATTGATATGAGGTATTTTCAAGAGGAAGAGAGCATTAACAACTGGAATTATCTGTGAAAAAGGGCTTGTATAGGAGCTAGTCTCTGAGCTGGGTCCTGAAGCAAGCGAGGAATTCTAAGAGGTGGAATTGAGGAAGGAGGGTATTCCAGATATGAGGGCCCATCTATGCAAAGATCTCAAGGTGGGAAGGACTGCCATATATAGGAAATAGTCAGCAGACCATTTGGCTAGAAAGAAGTAATATAAAATAAAATATATAAAGTGGAGAGTAAGATGAAATAAGACTAAAAAGGCAGGTGAAAAGCAGATGGTGCTAAATGTAAGGTTGAAGTTTTTCCTTTTTTTAATCCTAGAGGTAATAGGGAGTTATTGAAAATTTCTCAGTTGGAGGTGGGGGGAGGGTTACAAGATCAGAACTATGTTTTAGAAATATCAATTTGATAATTGTGTGGGGGATAGATTGAAGAAGGGAGAAATTGAAAGCAGGAGACTAATCATTGGACTATCATAATAATCCAGGTTGCTGAAGTAGAAGAGAGTCTGCATGAGAAGAGAAAAAGTTGGTGGTGTTTTATCAGTCATGTTTGACTCTTTGTTACCGCAGGCATACTGAAGTGGTTTGTCATTTCCTTCTCTAGTTCATTTTACAGATGAGGAAACTGAGGCAAACAGGATTAAGAGACTTTCCCAAGATCATACAGCTAATAAGTGTCTGAGGCCATATTTGAACTCAGGTCTTCCTGACTCCAGGCTTGGCACTCTATCCATTGTACCACCTAGCTGCTCACTACCATCTGAGTATTAAATGCTTCCTATGGGCCACTTAGGCCACTGATAAGCCTCTTTGTATATCTTTGTTTACATGTAGTCTTCTCCATTAGATTGCAAGCTTCTTGAGGGCAAGGACTGTCTTTTGCCTCTTTTTGTATCCCCAGAACTTAGCACAGTGCCTGACACATTGTAGGCTCTTAATAAGTGTTCACTGAATTGAATTGACTATCTTGCCTTTTCTAGAAGGAATCATATGCTTATCACATTGTCTAGGTTCATTCCTGATCACATCCCTTGGCAAACACAGCCTACGTGATGCCCTTCCCTGGTACATGTCTTTAGTTCTCTTTAATGAGAACAAGAGAAATTTGACAACATGCCTATCTCTACACCTGCAGCTCAATTTTAAAAGTCATGGGAAAAGGAGAGTCACACCAAGAACATTTGCAAATCAGCCATCACATAAAGGCAAACTTGATGGGCTGCTTCAGTCTGGGAGGAAGCAGAGGTGCCAATAGGCCCTACATCTTCTCCCTGGGGGGTCAAGTATTTCAAAGTTCATCTCATTGGCCAAGTCTAAATATCCTTTTTCCTACAGGTTAGTCATAGAAGTTTTCATTTCTAAAAATTTTTGATGTGCTATTAAGGTTGAATTTTTGTGGCTCTTCTGCTTATGTAATTATATTGTTTCATAATTAGCTTTCTGCTATGTCTGAGAATGAAACATTTCTTTAATCTCCTGTATTGCTAAAAAAATTTATTTTTCATTAAGGCAGAGAAAATATCCAAACCTTAAAATTGGAGCTACTGATAGAAAGAGACCTGATACCTTTTTCAGCTGCCTTAGAGAAAAGACTTAGAAGTTAGTTATATTAGTTATGGAAATCGATTTGATTCTTTTTAATGGACTGTCAAAACTTCTCAATGATTAGAGGGGGGGGAGGGAATTGTGAAACAGCAACCAGAAGAATAAGGATTGAGCAAGAGTGAATCAGTATTGAAAATAGCAATAAATTGACTAATCACTAAATTGACTAAATTTTCTTAAAAAAAAAAAACTTTGATAGAGAGGATTCTGGGAAGATGGCAGAGTAGTTCACAAAACTTTCAGCTCTACAAATTTCCTCCATAGAAAAAGACAGAACATTGCCTCAGAGGAAATGTTGGAGCAACAGGAGTAGACAAAAGTTGGGGTAAGGTAGTCATCCTCTTAAGACAATCTAAGAAGACCCCAGGAAAGACCTGACCTCCAGGGGCAGAGGTTCAACCTGAGTTAAGTCCATACACCTCCAAATCAGCTCTGTAGAATCAACGAACAATAAGCCCTGAAAGTAGCTGGTGTTGAGAGGCAACCTCAGCCTTAGAAACTTTTATCTTGCAGACAGTGTGACCCCTGAGTAGGAGAAGATTGAAAGACTTTCCACTGTCCTGGGACGTTGTCCCAGGCTGTGACTGGGGGGAGAAGGAGCTACCAGTACACACTTGGTAAGTGCCATAGCAGAGGGTCAGGGACCCTGCTGGCTGTGGGCATTTGCAGGAGAGCAGAGTCCCTGCTTTCAGTTTCAGGGAAGAGAAGACAGCTGAACTCTGCAGCCTCTAGATGTACTACAGAGAGTAAGATCACTTGTGGGACAGTGTGACCCAGGGTTCTAGTTATGGCTTAGGAGTGAAGGGGAGAGTGCAAGACCTCAGAAAATAACAGTAAGAAGTACCTGAAGCTTGGGGTATTATTCCCCATGCCTCAGAACTAGAATTTGATCACACTAATAATTGCAAAAGCGAAAATAAAATTTAAAAATAAACAAAAATGGGCAAGCAAAGGAAAAAGAAGCCAACCATAGACAACTACTATGGGGATAGAGCAGAAATGGGTTCATATTCAGAGGAAGATAATGGAGCTAAAAAAAAAAGGCACCATTAATTTTTCAGTGAAAAATGTCAAATAGTCCCAGACACAAAAAGACTTCTTAGAAGAATTTAAAAGGGTCTTTTAAAGTCAAATAAGTGAAATTGAGGGAAAATTACAGGAAAAAAAGAGCAATCCAAGAAAATTATGAAAAGAAAGTCAACCAGCATGAAATAGAGAACCAAAAACTGAAGGAAGAAAATAATTCCATGAGAACTAGAATTGGGCAAAGGGAAGCTAATGACATTCTAAGACACAAAGAAATAATAAAACAAAAATTGAAAGAGTGAAAAAATAGAAGAGAATATGAAACATCTCAGAAAAACAACTGATCTGGAGAATAGATCAAGGAGAAATAATATAAGAATATTCAGACTGCCTGAAAATTATGATTAAAAAAAGAATCTTGATACAATATTATAAAAAAATGATCAAGGAAAATTGCTCTGAAGTTCTAGAACAAGAAGGCAAAGCAGAAATAAGAAAAAATCCACCAATCATCCCTGAAAGAGATCCCAGGAGGAAAATTTTTTAAAATTCTCAGTTTAGGAGGAAAATATTGGAAGCAACAAGAAAAAAAATTAAATATTGTGGGGCTACAATAAGGATTACATAAGGCCTAGCAACTTAAGTTGAAGGAACATAGCTCTTGGAATACTATATTTCACAGAGCAAAAGAGCTGGGGTTACGACTAAGGGTAGCTCACCCAGCAAAGTTAAGTATAATCCTGAATGGGGAAAATAATGGACACTCAACGAGCTGAAAGACTGTTATGTATTTGTTGCAAAAACAACAGAATTTAAGGGAAAATTTACATCCAGGAGAAACATAACGTAAACGTTAAGGAGCAATTATAAAGGACTCAATAAGGTCAAATTGTTTACTTCTTCTATACAAAAATATCAGTTTTATTATGACTGTCATTTTTATTTGGGTAGTTTGAAAGAAAGGATTGGGCTGAACTGACTATGATGGAGGTGATTCCAAAAACAAAATAGAGCTGTGTAGGGCGAGATTAAAAGGGGGGGCAGAAATTATCTCATACAAATGAGATAAAAAAGGAAAAATTGATAAGGAAGAAACTAGGAGGGGGGAGGGCAGATAGTGCTGAAATCTTTCCTCAGGAATGGGTGAAAGAGGGAACAATTTTACATAATGTGTGTGCGTATATAAAAGTCTTCTATATTCATAGAGAAATAAGAGGGCAAGGGGATAGGGTGGGGGGAGAGGATAAGGGAGGGATTATTAGAGGGGTGGGTAGGTTAAGGAATAGAAGGTCAAGGAGGTGGGTAGAAGTAAAGCAGAGGAGTGAGAAGGGATAGGAATAGGGTGAGAAGGATAATGAGGAAAAATAGGAAAGAAAAAATACACAAGTAATTATAGCTTAGAATGTGAATGGATGAATTTACCCATAAAATTGAAACTGATAACAGATTAAAAATTTGAATTCAAATTCAAACCAACCAATATGTTGGAATTTCTATTTATAATTTATTTATAATTTATAATAATTTTTTTATAATTTATAATAATTTCAGGAAATTCTATAAGAGACATACACACAATTATAAAATAAAAGTCAAGAGTAGAATTTATTCTATTAAAAAAGAAGGAGTAATGATCATGATTTTAGACAAAGTTAAAGCTAAAATAGATTTAATCAAAAGAGAGAAATAGGGAAACTACATTATGTCAGCCATATTACTCAATATTATTTTTGACTATTTAAAATAACTATACAGTATAAAATACCTGAGAGATCTGCCAAAACAGATACAGGAATTATATGAATATATAGACATAAAAAATATTTTAAACAAATAAAGTTAGATCTAATAATTGAAATAATATTTATTGTTCATAGGTAAAGCCAATATAATTTTTAAAAAGACAATTTTACCTAACTAATCTATTTATGCATTGCCATCCCGATTAAATTAATGAAAATTTATCTGAGTTAGAAAATAATATAACAAAGTTTATTTAAAGAACAAAAAATCAGGAACTTCAAAGAAACCAGGAGGGAAAGATGTAAAGGAAGCAGAGCCGTTAGTATCAGAACTTCAACCATATTATACAGTGACAGCATTGTTGAATTGCAAAATGGATGATTTTGATTTTAAATTAAAATTTTCTTCTATGAATAAAACCTTATGTAGCCAAGAATAGAAGGAAATATGCAGAAAATTGGGGGAAAACTTTCATAGATGATCTATCAGAAAGAATGGGATTGGATTGGAATTCTGCTATGGTGTAAGAAATGATGAGCTGGTTGATTTAGAAAAAGATCGAAAGACGAAAGATGAAAGAAGATGCTATCCACCTGCAAAGAAACAGATGACAAGTAAAAATAAGCACAGTACACCTTACATATATATGTGTATGAGTGCATATGTGTATATATGTGTATGCTTATAGATATCTGTGTTTGTGTATACATGCTTAACTTGGGGGGAGGGGCAGGAGTAAAAAGTGCACAGCAGAGGACAAAAGAAAACCCACAAGGCAGAGAAGAAAAATAAAAGTTTTCTTGAAATGAAATTTTATGTTTTATATTAATCCTCTCTTACATTCTGCTATGTACATGGCAGTGTTTCTCTTTCTTTTTTTGTACCAAGTTTAAAACAAATTTTAAAATTAAAAAAAACCTTGACAGCAGAAAAACCTTAAATACATCCCCCAAAGATCCAAACTGAGTATTTTCTACTTTTAGTACTGATTTTAGCATGAATTTTTTACGTAAAATGTACTTTTTATTAATCAATCAATAAATATTCATTGTATCTACTATGTACTAGGCGGAGAGAAGTCTTGGGGTTACAAAAAGAGGCAAAAGACAGTCCCTGCCCTCAAGGATTTCACATTCTATTGGGAGAGACAGCAAAAAAATAAGCAAATATATACAAATAAGCTATACATAGGATAAATAGGAAATGATTAACAGAGGGAAGGCACTTGGTGTCTTGAGGTCCATTTTCTCTGGGCTGGTTTGTTTCAATTTAGAATTCTACCAGGTGATTCTATGACCCTTCTAATTAATGCAGCCTCCTTATGGTGGGGAGACAGTGTTGATTTATAAGCATATCTCTAATTACAAATTATTGCTACATACCTACTGCCACCTGTGAATTCACAGGTATGGAGAAAGTAATTATTTAAGCACTTGTTCTTATTATGCATGCTAATTGCCTGTTAGCCTCTGGGTACATTTCCAACCAAGAAAAGTTAAGGTAACTGTGATACAGTTACACTAATTCTTATTATGGGGAAGAAATCGGCAGAAAGAAGGGGGCCTGAGGATGCCCCCTCAGGTGGTACCATAACACCCACCCTAATTGAATCCATAGGGAAGTATTTGTTTAGGTCAATTTCAGACTAAAAGGGTTTAGCCTTCCAGGAAAGGACAAAATCCCTTACTTTTTGTTTCTCCCAAGATCCTACATTTAAGTATTGTTTAGACTATTTTCTACTCCTGGATTCTCTCTCCTCTGTTTGTTTTCAAGGTTTTTATGAATCTGCTTCTCTTTGTCTCCCTTCTTCCCACCCATATGACTTACTCCTTCTTATTCTATTTTGCAGGATCTTTATTTATGTCATACCCACTAACCATGGGTATCACTCAAGGATCTATCCTAGACCCTCTTCTCTCTCTCTACTCTCATTTGGTGAACTCATCAGCTCCCATAGTTTCAATTATCATCCTTCCTCTATGCCCAGCCCCCTCTACCATTGGCAAATTCCCTCTTGGGCCTCCATTTTGGGGACATGACAAGGCCTACCATGTTTCAATCCTCTCCCACTTGTGCTTCTGACTATAGACTTCGCCACCTTCCCCTTTTTTTAGTTCCTGTTTATGTGTTGTCTTGTACCCTTAGAATGTAAGCTCCTTAAGGTTAAAACCTGTCTTTATTTTTCACTTGTATTTTTATTCTCAGTGCTTGACACATAGTAAATGCTTAGTAAATCCTTGTTGTCTATTGCCTGAGTGACTATGCAAATGACTCCTGTAGCTACTTATCCAGTCCTCATCTGAGCTTTATTCTCATATCACCTACTGTCTTTTGGACATATTGAACTAGATATCCTATATGTAACCTGAATTCAACATATCCAAAATAGTATTCATTATCTTTCTTTTGAAACCCAGCCCCCTTCTGAATTTCCTTATTACTATCTGGAGTACAACCATTCTTCCAGGTGGTGTGGTCCCAAATTCTTCTCTCTTATCCCACATATCCAATTCATTGCAAAATTTTATTTTTCCCTCTACATAATCTCCCAAATATGTCCCCTACTTACAGCTACCTCTTTATTTCAAGAAGGACTTCCTCATCTCTCACCTAGACTATTGAAATAGCCCTCTAATTGTACACCCTATCTCAAATCTCTTCTAAAACATCCTCCATACTGCTGCCAAAGTTATTTTTCTAAAGCATAGGGCTGACCACATTACCCTATTACTTAAGAAACTCTACTTATTAACTGTGTGACCTTGAGCAAGTCATTTAACCCCAACTGCTTGCCTTTCCCCCTCAAAAAAAAAACTCTAATGACTTCTTATTGACTCTAGAATTCAATATAAATGCATCTATTTGGCATCTAAAAATCCTTTCAAACCCAGCCTTTCCCTAGCTTTGTACTTTTTTAATGTATTTCTCCCTCCAAAAACTCTACAATATAGACATACTGTCTGATTTGCTGTTCCTCCCACACAGTGTTCCTGCTATTGCTAGAATGCTCTCCTTCCTCAACATTAACTTTTAGAACTCCAGCCTTCTTCTACACCCAAGCATATCATCACTCCTGGAACCTACTAGTGCTTGTACCTTTATGGCTACCATCTTCTCTGTGTTTATCTTATATGTATTCATTTATATATCCTGCCCCGCCCCTTTAAAATATAAGCTCCTTCAGGCCTTGCTTTTATTTTTTCTTTGTATTTTTAGCAATTGACAGATTGCATGGCACGAAGTAATTGCTTAATAAATATTTGCAATTGATCACCTTACTGATTGAAGTCATGGGGGAATTGCCAGCTACCAACAGTAGAGGAAGTTTCTATAGTCTGGGACCCTAGAGGTTCAGACCAAAAGAAAAACAAATAGCATTGCCCAAGATTTAAAATTAATCAGAAGCTTAAATAAATTGTTTCCAAAGTAATCATAAAATATATAATTATGGTGATGATAACAGTAACAACAAAAACAAGACAATGAGACTGCTAAAAATTGAACAGCCTGCACCCTACTTATCTTTTTTTGTTGTTGGATAGAATTATGCAGGAACGATGGAGAACACCACAAATAGATCATTTCATTTGTCAGTTACTCCCTTCACTAATGTAGTCTGACAATTCATCAACAATTTGTAATCTTAGGGAGTTACCTAAGTCATTAAGATTTAAGTATCTCATCCATGATCACTGAGTGATTTGGGGAAGAGTAGAGCAAAGTGGGAGATAGTGGCAGAAATTCTGTAGTCCCAATATTTTTTTGAAAAGTAAGGCTGCAGGGGCAGCCAGGTAGCACAGCGAGTAAGAACTTCGGCTCAAGTGTAGGGATGACCTGGGGATCATATCCGGGCTCCGATACTCAGCACCACACCCAGAAATAACTGGCCGTGTAACCTTGAGCAAGTTACTTATTCCCGATTGCTTTAAAAAAAAAAAATTAAGGCTGCCTCAAGAATTTTTTTAAGTGTTCTAGAAGTTTGATTTGAGGTTTTAGGGAGTAGGTAGGGACTTGGATTTAAATGTGCCAAAGGTAAGTTGTGATTGCCTTAAAGTAGATTACATAGCATCAACGAAAATTTGAACTTTCTTGAGTGATGTATCTTTAAGCCGAGGGAGGGTCAAGATCATAGGACTGTAGATTCAGATCTTGAAGGGACCTTAGGCACCAAGTGGTCCTGCCCCCTCATTCTATAGATGAAGAAGTTGAAGCACAAGGAAGGGTAAGTGATGTGTGCGCCAAGTCACATAGCTCCTCTGACTCATACCCACGACTCTTTCCACTGGGGCCTCTGCTATCTCTACTCATTTCTTGTCCTATACATCCTGATACTGAGCACATTTGAATGGTTGCTGTAATAATGCGACAAATAAACTTAACTAGCATTCATAAATTAAATAAACTAAGTTATCGAAAAGAAGAAATATGAAATTTTGTGAACTATGCAGTCTACATACAGTGAAGTAAGAGTAATGCAGTTAAATATGAGATTTTTATTTTGCTTTTTGTGTTGTAAAGTGTCTCTCAGCACAAATAAATCTTTTCAATTAACAACAATTTATTTTTTCTCCTATCTCACCCATTGAGAAAAAAAAAAACAAAGCGAATCAAAACCCTTGTAATAAGTTATGAAAAATCAAACAAAACAAAAATACCACATTGAGCATATCCAAAAATGCATTTTTCATTCTGCATCCTAATTTTATCACCATTGTATGATATGTTTGCTCTGCTTCATCATCATAATCTGAAATCATGTTTGGTCATTGCATTGATCAGAATTCTTAACCCTTAATTGTTGTGTATTTGCATTTATGATGTTGTTATTCAGTTGTTCTCCTGGTTCTGCTCACTTCACTCTGAATCAGTTCATAGTCTTTCCAAGTTTCTCTGAAACTGTTTCTTTTATTATATCCTATTGCACAATAGTATTTCATTGCATTAATATAACAATTTCTTCAGCAATTCTCCACATAGGGACACCCCCTTAATTTCCAGGTCTTTGCCACTACTTAAAGGGCTATTATATTTTTTATATGGGGATTTTTTTTTATCCTTTCTTTGATCTCTTTGGAGTATAGACCTCAGAATGATTTAGCAATATTTGGAGCATAGTTCCAAACTGCTTTCCAAATTGACTGAACTAATTCACAGCTATATCAACAGTATATTAGCGTACCAGTTTTTCCGCACCCCCTCCAACATTTATCATTTTCCTTTATTATAAATTTTACCAATATGATGGGTCTGAAGTAGAATCTTGGGTTTTGTTTAATTAGAATCTCACTAATTACTAGTGATTTGGAGCATTTTTTCATATGGTACTGACAGCTTGGATTCTTCTTTGGAAAACTTCCTGTTTCTATCTTTTGACCACTTATTAAAATAGATGACCTTTATCAGAAAAATTTGTTACAAAAATTTCTTTCTTAATTAGTTAACTATTTCTCCATTAATCTTAGCTATGTTGGCTTTATTTGTGCAAAATACTTTTTCAAGTAATAAAATTGTTCAATTTATCTTCTGTGATCATCTTTAGCACTTGTTTGGTCAAGAACTCGTCTCGTATTTATCTGAAAGGTAATTTGTTCCTATTCATCTAATTTATTTTTTGTGTGACTTTTTATATCTAACTCATGTGTCCATTTGTAAATTATCTTGGTATACAGTGTGAGATGTTTGTCTAAACCTAATTTCTATCAGAATGCTTTCTAGCTTTCCCAACAGTTTTCATAAATAGTGAGTCCTTATCCCAGTAACTGAGGTCTTTGGGTTTACCCAACTAGGCTACTAGGTTCTTTTGCTTATATATGTTATATATGTAATCTGTTCCACGAACTGACCTCTGTTTTTTAACCAATATCAAATAATTTTGATAATTACTGCTTTGAAGTATATTGTAAGATCTTGTCCTTAAGATTCTTGGTTTTTTTGTTCCTTCAGTTTAATTTCATCTTTTTTTTAGCACTCTAAAGTACTCTTTTGATAGTGTAGTTGGTATGGCAATGAAGAAGTAAGTTCATTCAAGCAGTATTATTTTTATTATGTTTGCCTGCTTCACCTCTGAACAATTAATATTTCTCTAATGATTTAGATCTGTATTTTTATGGAAATAAATGTTTTGTAGTTGTATTCATGTACTTTCTATGTCTATCTTGCTAGGTAAAGTCCCAAATATTTTGAATATTTAAAGTTCCAAGTATTTTGCATATTCTCTCTTTATCTTAAATGGAATTTGTCTATGTCTTCCTGCTCAATTTTGTCAGCAATATACAGAAATATTGATGATTTACATCCTGCTACTTTAAAGAAATTATTATTTCAATTAAAATTTTTAGTTGACTCTTTAGGGTTTTCTAAGTAAACTATCATATCACCTCCAAAAAAGTAATGATTTGATTTCTTCTTTCCCCAGGCCTATTCTCTCAATTTCATTTTCTAATCTTATTATGATAGCTAGCATTTCTAGCACTATAACAAATAGTAGAGATGTCAGTGGTTATCATTGCTATATTTCTGATCTTATTAGAAAGACCACTAGTTTATTCTCATTTCATATGATGCTGGATCTTAGTTGTTGGTGTTATTTTTAAAAAACAAAAATGTGTGCTAGATCTTGTCATGAGGTTTTTCTGCATCTATTTATATAATCATATTATTTTGTTTTTGGGTTTAAGATCTATTAAGGCCTAACATCATCTGGATCGAGATCTTCTATGGCATGTTATAGTAGTAACATAAGTGCTCTCAAAGACCTGGAAATTTTAATAAATTATGATGACATTATACTGGTTGTTGTCCTTTGTTCTTGAAGAGGACCAAAAAACATCACTAAGCTAGGGTCAAGTTTCAGTGTGTTCAATTGTGGCTGATCAGATCAATATGAGCTTGGAACGCTCTACCACAGATTGGGCACAAATAATCCTTGTAAACATTTGGAGTGAGTTCTCTAAATTCATGCATCCTACATTTCCACTGAGCTATTTCAAGTCTGCTTTGCCCATAGAACACAGCACCTCCTCTGATGTGGCCATGCCATGCTGAGCAATCCTGTGCCAGTGTTTCCCATGTCACACAATCAATTCCAAAGATCTTAAAAGAGACCTTGAGAGTATCTTTGTATCACTTCTTCTGACAACCATGTGAACATTTGCCCTGTGTGAATTCTCCATAAAATATTCTTTTTGGCAAGTATACATTTTGTCTTTGAATAATGTGACCAGTCCATTGGAGTTGTGTTCTCTGAAGCAAAGTTTGAATGCTTAGCAGTTTAGTTCAAGAAAGGACATTAGTGTCTGATACCTTATCCTGCCAGGTGATCTTTAGAATCTTCTTAAGACAATTCAAATGGAATCAATTCAGTTTCCTGGCATGGCACTGCTATATTGTCCAGGTTTCACAGGCATACAACAGTGAGGTTAACACTACAGTTTTGTAGACTTTCAGTTGGGTAGTCAATATGATACCTCTTTTCTTCCATACTTTCCTTCAGAGCCCAACAAACACTGAGACAGCTCTGGCAATAACAATGATATTGTAGAGTACTTAGAAGAATAGAGTACTTAGGAATATGATTTTATTTTGCCCCCAAGGGAAGAAGGAAAAAAACCTCTTTAGCAATCTTCCTGCTGCAAGAGACCATGACAGTGAAAAAAATTGCCATCATTGGAGCTGGGGTCAGTGGACTAGGTGCCATTAAGAGCTGTCTGGAAGAAGGACTGGAACCCACTTGCTTTGAAGAAAGCTTTGACATTGGTGGAGTCTGGAGATATGAAGTAAGTTTACATTTTTTCCTAAGACCTAATTACCTTGGTTTGTGTGATAATTTTTTCCCTATATCAAGGAAATTGAAATTTAATTATAATTATGTTAGGTCTTACTTCATTGACTCACAAGGCCCTTCATTTATATGATTTCTTAGAGTTTTCAGAGTACTGTCACACATGTTATAAAACTTGATTCTAATGGTCCTGAAAGAAAGCAATTTATATATTAAGAAAATATCTATTCAGTGTCTATTATGTACCAGAAACTCTACTAAGTACTGGGGATACAAAAATAAAAATGAAGTCATAGCTTATTGTCATCTCTTCTATACAAAATGTGGAAACTAAGACCCAAGTTGGTAAAGGTCATACTAATCATTGGTGGCAGAACCCTGGTCTTCCAAGAATTCAAGAACCAAACCCAGGGACTCTTCTACCATAATCATATAAATACCTCTTACTTTAAACATGCCATTCAGAATTGCTGAGGAAAAGTAAAATAAAAGTTCTGTGTGTGTATGTGTATCAAAGCCCAAATGTATCCAAGAAAATGGGTTTAAGATCTCTTAAAGTCTAACACCATCTGGACCCAGATATTATCTCATCTTACTACTTTTCCAACACTCTATTCTAGGCAACCTTCACTACTAGTTATAACCCCTAAAATACATACATTTACCCTATCCCTGAAATACACTCCCTCCTGATCTCGCACTTTCAGAATCTTTCTCTTCCTTTAGGGCTAAACTCAAGTGGTAAAGAATTATAGATGTCGAGTAGCCAGGTGGCGCAGTGAGTAGAATTCCAGCTCTGGAGTCAGGAGGACCAGAGTTCTGATCTGGTCTCAGACACTTAACACACACACACACACACACACACACACACACACACACACACACACACCTAGCTTTGTGACCTTGGGCAAGTTACTTAACCCCAATTGCCCTCAAAAAAAAAAAAAGAATTATAGATGTCAAATTGGGAAGGATTCCAGAAGCCATTTAGTCAAACCCCCTCATTTTACAGATGAGGAAAACTCAGGGAATGATCATTACAGCAGGTAAAATAAAGCAGAAGATATGTATAGGGGAAATAGTAGAAGATAAGCTTAGAATGGTAAATAGCCTTTTGAAACAAAATTTTGTCATTTCTCCCCCTCTCTAAATTATAGTGAACACTCCCATCAAAGATATGCTACAAAGAGCCCAAATTCTTCAGCTGTACCAGTGCCAGGGGAAACAGACCCTTAGGGTTAACTAGCCCCATTCCTGGGACTAAAGATTGCAAAGTGACATAGAAATGACCCTGGAAGCAAAGCTCTATCCATACTTTGCTCTTCAGCAGGTTAAGAGCCACAACTAATGGGGCAGCTAGGTGGCACAGTGAATAGAGCACCGGCCCTGGAGTCAGGAGGACCTAAGTTAAAATCTGACCTCAGATACCTGACACACTTACTAGCCTTGTGACTTTGGGCAAGTCACTTAACCCCAATTGCCCTCCAAAAAAAAAGGAAAAAAAGAGCCATAACTAAGAATAGTTCAGTGTTGGATAGAGTAATGAAGCTCAAGTCAAGAAGACCTAAGTTCAAATCCTGCCTCAGACACTTACTACTTGTGTGAACCTGGGCAAAGCATTTATTCTCTATAAGCCTCAGTTTCCTCATCTGTAAAATATGGAAAATAATAGCACCTATCTCATCAGTTTATATTGTAAGGGTCAAATGAGATTAAAGTATGATATAAATGTTGACTCTTATTAGTCTTACTTCCAATGGTATATTTCCCAATACTGGGCAATGAAACCCAAACCTCAAATTAGCTAAGCAATTTTGGGGGGACTTTTTCAATTATTTGCCCTTAGCTTTAAAGGAAGAGAAGGATTCTGAAAGTTAGAGATCAGGAGGGAATATGTTTCATGTAAATGCCTGAAGGGTAAATACACATAGGTAGGAAATAACATTTAGGGCTAAAATTAGTAATCCAGGTCGGCTGAAACATAGAGCATGGGAAAGAGAATAGAGGAGGTAAATTGAGGCTAGAAAGTAAATCTGGATGCAGGTGATGTTAGCCTGAAATGATCTTAAACCAACACACACACATTGACAGATAATACAACTCCTATATTAGTGCTGATAATCCAGAGGTGAGGAAAGTAGTCCATCCAGAAATCGGTCCAATCTTTGTCATATCGGGGGTTTTCTTCATTCTCCATGATCACATTTTCCTCAAAGACATTGAGAATTCTTTTGTTCCCTGTAGGAAAAATCAGAAGCTGGAAGGCCTAGTATCTACCGATCTGTGACCAGTAACAGCTCTAAGGAGATGACATCCTATAGTGATTATCCAGTCCCCGACCATTATCCCAACTTCTTGCACAATTCCAAAATGATGGATTATGTTAGGATGTATGCCAAACATTTTGACCTCCTGAAATATATCCACTTCTTGGTAAGTACAGAAAGAGCATGGATGTTATGTGCTGGCTATTCATGACGGGAGCTCATGTGGGCCAGAACAACAGGAGACATAGTTCAAGTCAGTATTGGAAGTCATCACAATTTCAATGAAAGGACAAAATTATGTTGATTTTCCTGAAAATTTATGATAGAAAACATACTGTCTCATGCATCATCATCATCATAGCTAACACTTATGTAGTACTTTGGGGTACAGCTAGGTGATGCCCTGAGCACCAAGTCTGGGGTCAGGAAAACTCATCTTCCTGAGTTCAAATTTAGCCTCAGATACTTACTAACCATGTGACCCTGGGCAAGTCACTTAATGCTATTTGCCTTAGTTTCCTCATCTGTAAAATGAACTGGAGAAGAAAATGGCAAATTACTCCAATATCTTTGCCAAGGAAACCCCAAATGGAGTTATGAAGAATCAGACACAACTGAACAACAACAACAAAAAAAAATATATATATATATACTCTAAGGGTATACATAAGTTATCTCATTTCATCCATATAACAATGTTGGGATGTAGGTGCTGTTATTATCTTCCTTTTTGTAGATGAGAAAACTGAGGCTGACAGAGATTAAGTTACACACCCAAGGTCACACAGCTATCAAGTATCTGAGGCAAGATTTGAACTCAGATCTTCTGAACCCAAGTTCAGTATTCTGTGCACTCTGACACTAGACTGGGAAACTTGAGTGCTAGTCCTGTCCTATTAACTAAATGTTGGACTAAGCACTTTTGGGGTCTGGGGCATTCTCAGTCCTTTGTCAGGATGGCAGTTGTAAATTTCTCATAGAAATGAGCTCTTGGAGGATCCTAGTCAGAATCTGAAAAGTACAAGTTTGTCAGGGGACAGGAACCATGAAGTAATATACACATTGGGGTCTGGACTTCTGGGAAATGATGGAAGAACAAAGTGACCTATCTTTGACCCTTTGTCCCCAGTCAAAGGTATGCAGTGTGAGACAGCGTTCTGATTTCTCTTCCACTGGCCAGTGGAATGTTGTGATAGAGGCTGACGGGAAGCAGGAATCCTACATCTTTGATGGGATCATGGTTTGTAATGGTCATTATAGTGACCCCCATTTGCCACTCGAGTGCTTTCCAGGTATGTCATCCAGAAAGATGGGAAGAATCTTCATTCTTCAAGCAAAATTTTCTAAATAACATCTCAGATGGGGAGAAATGAGTCATTTGTTTTTATAGTGTTTTTAAAACCTATGGGTTCTCAAAGAAGATTGGATCTCCATTCTAGTTGTTAAAATCTCTTTGGGACATAACATATTATGTTGTAGAGGTAGAAAAGCGGTCAAAGTGATGGCAGCCACAGTAGTAACTGTGGGCCCTCTAGGGTTGCTTGTTGAGGGAACAGTTAAAACCTGCAGCAGAAAACTGGGAGGCACAAAAGACTTTATGTTTATGTCCTTGATGGGAAAAGATTATTTATTGTTGATACCACAAATGAAACCACCACCTTCTGGGCTTGTCATAGGTATAGTGGATGTTGTGTTGAGAGTATGGAGCCACTTGCTCTGATCTGGGCACTATGCTAGGCACCAGGGAAAATTTTTTAAAAATATGCCACAGTTCAATTAATATGCATTGTTTAGATACCTAATATGTATGAGGCACTATGTAACATGATAGAAGTAAAGACAAAACTAAAAATGGACCCCACCCTCAAGAAGCTTACATTTTACTGGAAGAATGAAATCATTATTTAGTTACAGATAAGCAAATGCAACATAATTTGAGGAAGGTGAGAATTCTAGCAATTATACAAGACATTGATCCTTTCCTCATGGCATTTATAATACAGTCAGGGGATAAAAAACTTACACGGATAACCAGAATACAAGAAAATATTGTATAAGTGCCTTAAAGAGATATAAGCTAAAGAGTTATGTAAAGTCAAGGGAAAGACATTAACAATGGAGGAAATCGGGGCAGCTAGGTGCTGCAGTGAATAGAGAACCCGCCCCAGAGGACCTGAGTTCAAATCCGGCCTTAGAAACAACACACACCTTGGCCAAGTCACTTAACCCCAATTGCCCTCCAAAAAGAAAAAAAAAACAATGGAAGAGATTATAGAAGGCTTCATGGAATGTATGAATGATGAATGAATGAAAATTTATTTATTAGGTATTTACTATGTGCAAAACACTATGCTAAACTCTAGGGATACAAATGGAAAAGAAAGATTGTCCCTGTTCTTAAGGAGCTCATGTTTAAATAGAGGGGACAACACATACCAGATGTTTCAATTATGAGTCAGTTGGAAAGAGTCCCCTGACCCTTAGAGAATAGCGCAAAGTAGGTAATAATACATCCTCTTTGAAGTCATTTACATTGACAAAGTCATATTAATTTCTGATATTGAACCATTTGACAAAGCCAAGGACCATCTTTTTTGAGTCTTCAATAGCTTGCAGCATCATCACCCTCAGAAATAGTTACCAAGTTACATCTCTATAGGAAGCATTTACCAAGATGGAGGCTTTGGGGCTAGGCTAGATGAGAGTAAGGAAGTAAGGGAAGTGAGGGAGTCCCCCTTCTTCCAGGGCTCTTGGGCATATTTGCCGATCAATAGCAATTGATGGTGGTAGCAAAGAAGATAGATCCTTCCCAAGTCCACAGTGATTTCTCTCCTCAATTATGACTTTGGAGTTCCCAGTTGGGAGCAAGAACAATGGTCCTTAGGGACAACAACACTTCAAAGCCCTTGGGCTCATGACCCTAAACTGTCTCCATCTGGCTTTCAGTGGAGATGGTTGGTTGAGGTGGTAGCTGTGGCCTAACATAACTTGACACACACTGACTCTCCTTCAATGTGCCGTACTGCTTTAACTAAGTTGGTTTACCTGCCCTTTACATGGTAATTAGCTAGCAATTGATGGATATGGTTGGTCTTTTCTCCCCAAGAGTCGTTTCCTTAATGGTGGCTCCTTAACATTCACTTGGAAGCAGGACTAATGATCTTGAGGTCACTACTATTCTTATGACTCGAGTTCAGGGTCCCGGGCTATTTTCTTCCAGGCTACAGGGAAGGTTGTGGTCTAGGCAGTAGTAATGGACTGACTCCTCTGGTACAAGTTTCCCCTCTCCCCTGAAGGGTATTCTGCTGCCTCACCTACAGACATAGGTAGCAACCTAACAGCTATTGGTGAGGATGTCCAATTCCCTCTACACTCATTTAACCAGATACATACTTGAGGTAGATTACTCTGGCAGTAATATGAAGTAGGATTATACCGAGATCAGCAAGAGATTATGAGAAGAAAAAACTTTTCTTGATAAAGACACCCTGAGAATTACCTCATCTTTGTTCATTGTTCACTATCCATCTCTCTAATAATCCCTTCTGGAATTTCCTCAGAAACCAAATTCAAGATCAATGGTTTATTTCCTGGGGAAGAAAATCCCTTTTTTGGGGAGGGGAGGGAGGAATAAGGAATCTGGACCAACCAAATCATCTCCATTATCTAAGAGTTGCCCTTAATCCTCTCCAGTTGGTTGTTAATGGGAACACCCCACATCCTCTACAGGAAAATGCCATCAAATCCCTAAAGGCTCAGTCCCTGAAGCAACACTGAATTGATCAGAAAACTCCCTCATCAACCCTACCCCCATGCTATACTTGAAAAACAAACCTGTGACATCCTAAGCCTCTCAAGAGATTATTGTCCATCTCTTCCTTACAATACTAACTTCCTATGAAGAATCCCCCAAACTTGTTGCCTCGGCCTCAACTTCTTTACCACTGACTTAATTAAACCTTCCACAATATGGCCTCTGGTCCCATATGCTACTGAAACTGTTCTCACAAAAGTCACAAAGATGGATGTTCCTTAATGGCAGGGATTATCTGAGCATTTACTTCATTTCCTCTCCATCACCTAAGAGTATTTTACCACATGCTGAGCACTGAATAAATGTTTCCAGTTGTTGCATTGTAAAATGTTCTTTTTCTTGGGTAGACACATTCAAAAATATTGATGACTGAAGACCAGCAAAGGTGAGTTTTATGCAGTTTGGATGAGATTTAGATATGAGCAAGGAGGGAAGTGGAGGGAGGGAGTGGTGGCCACTGAGCTGAGAAACTGCTTTCAGAAGATATTTACCAAAAAAATTTACTGAAAAAGTTACAAAGCAGTTATATAAGTACAACTTTTACCCCATTTATGCCCAGGGTTTGACTGAATCTTTAATCTTTACTTCTAGGCATCAAGAAATTCACAGGCCTCTATTTCCATAGCCATGAGTACAAAAGTCCAGAGAAATTTAAGGAGAAGACAGTCCTTGTGATTGGCCTTGGAAACACTGGAGCGGATGTGGCCAGCGAGCTCAGTCATGGAGCTAAACAGGTTTGTCTTTATTATTTTGTTTTTAATCCTGCATTTGTGATACATGCATGGTACAGGGCCTTTTGGACCAGACTTTTCAGCCATTGCTTTGAAATTCTACCTGAACATGAGCCATTAGCTGTCCATTTTTAAATACTTCACCCAGCTCTTTCCTCAGACCACATTGGCACCACAAAGAGGCTTATCACTGATCAAATAATATCAGCCTCCAAGGAGGTGTGCTTTACTTCTGAAGCTAGAGTAGAGTAAAGGGGTAACAGGGCTAGACTGGTATGAGTTTAGTAATTTGGTTCAGGATAAAAGGACAGGGAAGAGTTCCCAAAGAATGACATTGTCACGAAGGGATCATAGCCATCCAACTGGAGGAGAACAGATATGAGTGGAGAATAGCACAAGGGGACACCACAAAATGTCCCTAGCTCTATGGATGGGCCAATGACTCAGGCCCAGCAGGAAGCACATTACCACGATGGGGAAGCTGCGGCCTCAAGGTCACATGTGGCCTTCTAGGTCCTCGAGTGTGACCTTTTGACTGCCTAAGTTTTACATAACAAATCCTTTTATTAAGGGAATTTGTTCTGTGAATTTTGGATTCAGGACCCAAGGACCTAGAAGGCCACATGTGGCCTCTAGGCCACAGGTTTCCCACCCTTGCAATAAATCCAAGGCCCAAAAATTATTCAGGGCTCAAAATTATAGAAAGTTCTAAACAAAAAGCTGCATTGTCACCAATAAGAGACTACTTCCTCATCCAAAAGACAAGGCAAGGGGGGAGTCTGGAACCCTTAAATTGGAGTGTTCTCTGAATAAAGAATGAGGAAGGAAGGGTGAGAACCCAGGAAAATTAACTCTGTGCCACAGCAAGAAAACACTTAGTGATGGGGGACGATGTCCAGTGCCTGGGCCAGTTAAGCCTTAACATCTATGCCTGCTGGGGGCTGGGGTTGTGATGGTCAAACTAGCTTTCACTAATTCATAATTGAGCATCATGGATCCATAGATTTAAAGATGGAAGAAACCTTAGAGGTGACTGAGTCAGTGCCCTCATTTTTGATGATGAAATAATCAAGGCCCAGTGACTTATTCAAGGTCATGCAGTTGGTACCTAAGGTAGGATTTGAGCCCAGGTCTTTGTGACTCCAAGTCTATCTCTCTCTTGAAGCATCCTCAGCCTGGTAAAAATTTCAAGAAGTAGATGAACTTCATGAGATATGCCATGATGCCAAAAATTAAACCTGGAATCAATCAAGGATTGATTAAGCACTTACTATATGTCAGGCATTGTACTAGGTGCTAGAAATACAAAGAGAAAAAAAATAAATAGTCTCTGCTGTCAAGGAGCTTACATTTTCTCCAGGGAAGAAAGCATTTACACATAAAAATATACACAAAATAAATTCTAGGCAATATAGGGGTGAGGCCCCAGGGGAGGGGTGGGAAACCTGTGGCCTTGAGGTCACATGTGGCCTTTTGACTGAATCCAAATTTTATAGAACAAATCCTTAAGGCCACAGGTTTCCTACCCCTGCCCTAGTGGCTGGGGAACCAGAAAAGGCCTCATGTAGAAGGCAATGCTTGAACTGAGCCTTGAAAGAAAGCAAGGAGGAAGGAAACAGACAGAGGTGATGAAAGAGAGAATTCTAAGAAATATCCCTACAAATCTATGGAACAGAGTTGCAGCTAGAAGTCATCTGTGCTGTGACCTAGAGGAAAGCAGTTTTCTGAGAACAGCCTCTAGGGAGAGAATCCTGAACCAAGGAAGAAGAATGTTCTCTTCTTTGACAGAAGCAATCTCAGTCTCCCAAGAGCAGCCCAAGGATTCCTCATACAATATGAAGTTTGTTAGGATTTTCAAATGATTAACACCCATACTTAAACTTCTAATGACTTCCAGGTAACTAATTTTCTTCAAAGATTATAGTAGCTTTATCACTTACTCTACTAAATGTGTATGAGAAAGAAAGAGAAGGGAGGGAGGGAGGGATAGAGGGAGGAAGGAAGGGAGGGAGGAAGGAAGGAAGGAAGGAAGGAA
>NW_027185876.1:19639869-19678266 GCF_028583685.1 Petaurus breviceps papuanus
AGGGGAGGGAGGGAGGGAGGGGAGGGAGGGAGGGAAAGAAGGAAAAGGGAGGCAGGGAAGGAAGGGAGGCAGGGAAGGAAGGGAGGCAGGGAAGGAAGGGAGGGAGGCAGGGAAGGAAGGGAGGGAGGCAGGGAAGGAAGGAAGGGATGGAGGAAGGGAAGGAAGGGAGGGAAGGAAGGGAGGGAGGGAGGGAAGGAAAGGAGGGAGGGAAGGAGGGAAAATTAAATGGATGTGGTTGTTTGAGAGATAATCCCTACCCACCACCTCCCCTGTCCCTGAAGCTGAGTAGGACAATGCTGAATTTCTAAGGGGGAGAAGGATTTCAGCCCCTCTCTAAGACACTGGGATTTGTACTTTTCATTCTTCTGCTAACCAAGAAGTGCAGTGTAAAGTAAATGGTCCTGGATACCTTAGCATGCCTAGGGAAGGTTTAAACTATTTGCTCCCATTTGGTCCCCTGAATAGCCCTGTTCACCTGCCTGTGGCAAGAGACGAGGGAAGGGAGTGAGTTAGAAGTCAGGAGGGAATGTACTTCAGGTATAGGGTAAATGCATGAAGGTAGGAAATAACATTTGGAGTATAGCTAGTGGGTCAGGTTGGCTGAGCATAGAATGTGGTAAAGGGAATAAGATGAGATAGACTAAAAAGGATATAGATGTATATAGATACATAGATATATCTATATATTGGAGATATAGAGAGATTATAGATGCATATACTTATTGTGTATATACATGTGTGTATCTATAGAGAAAGAAAAAGAGAGAAAGGGGGAATCAGGAAGAGAAAGAGAGGGAGGGAGGGGAGGGAGAGAGTCTCTTTGATCCATACATGCATACACACACACACACATCTTGTTCTATCATTGCTCCTCAGGAGCACTTACTGACACATTTAAAGTAAGAGGTGCTGGGGTAGAAGAATCCGTGGGCTAACACCCTGAAGATCAGGATTCTGTCACCATTATTTATATGAGCTTTACCTCCTTGAACCTTGGTTTTCACATTTTGTACAGGGGAGTTGATAATAAGCAGACGCATCATTTCTGTCTTTGTACCCACAGTGCCTAGAACAGTGCCTATAGCAGGCACAGAATAAATACTTTTTGAATATATCAACGACTTTATTTTAGGGCCAACAGGGAAGCTAGGTGGTGCTATAGTGCTCAGAGTGCTGGGACTGGAGTCAAAAAGATTCATCTTCCTGAGTTCAAATCAGACCTCAGACACTCACTAACTGTGTGACTCTGGACAAGTCACTTCACCCTGTTTGCTTCAGTTTCCTCATCTGTCAAATGAGCTGGAAAAGGAAACAACAAACCACTCCAGTATCTTTGCCAAGAAAACCCCAAATGAAGTCTTGAAGAGTCAGACATGACTGAAATGCCTGGTCTTCAGGGCCAATAAGAACAAATGAAACAATGCATGTGTCCTGGTCCCAATTCGAGTCGGCTGAGACGTCAAGCTAGGGCTATCTCATAAGAGGATGCCATCTTAGTGCTTCTTTCCTCCAGGTGTTCCTCAGCACACGACGAGGGTCATGGATATGGCAGCGTGTCGGAGATAATGGGGATCCCCTGGATACTGTACTCTTTACACGCTTTAAGAATATCATCAAAAAATGTCTAAGCAACTCCATTATCAACAAATTGGAAGAAGACAAATTAAACACAAGGTTTAACCATGCCACCTATGGTCTGCAGCCTCGTCACAGGTATCTTTTGAGATTGTAATCAATGTAATTCACTTTGACTATTGGTGTGGGCAAGTCTGATAAGAAATTCAGAAGTGGCTAATGGATAGTCCAGGTCTGACTTCCATAAGTCCAGGAGAGGGAGCAGTCTTTCCCCACTCTGTCCTTATGACTCGTGACTCAAGATCATAGATTTGGAGCTAGAAAGGCCCTTTGAGGTCATCTGGTCCAGTTCCTTTTTACAGATGGGGAATCTGAAATTCTTAGAAATTAATGTCTTGCCCAGGGGCACATAGCTAATAAGTGTCAAAGGCAGGATTTGAATTCGGGTCCTCTTCACTCCAAGTCTAGTACCCTATCCGTGCCATGTTGCCCTTTCTTTCTTCTCAGGCCATATTTTCCTCCAGTCCCCAACAGGGGCATAGGCCAGTAAACAGCAAGGACATGAGACATAGAGATGGAGCTTACCAAACTGCCAGTCAAAATAAACCCTCCTCCCCCATTGCCCCTTTTTAAGAAGCATATGCCCTGGTTTCTCCACCCTAGTTACAACTCTGATTAAAAGCCATACAGTTGAGACAGTATAATGATATTGTGTTCATCTTGAAAACTGACTCTAACCCTAGGGGAAATGAGCACCACAGTCTTTCTTTTTGATATGGTTAACACACCAGGTTTGGAGTCATAAAATTCATTTTGCCTCCATTTTTTTCTTCCAAAGAGAATTACTTCAGAGATGAAAAGGATAGGACAAAAATGCCTAAAAGTAGAAATCCAAGGTAAACAGAAAGTGGTTAAGAGAAGAGCTCAGAGCCAAGTCACCCTGCCAAGAATGACCAAGACCATTGAAAATACTGATTAATGATATTTCTGAGCCATTGGAGAAGGGGATAGAGTACTGGGCCTGGAGTCAGGAAGACCTGAGTTTGAATTCTATGCTCAGATATTTACTAGCTATGTGACTCGGGGTAAGTTGTAACCCCTGTCTACTTAAATTCCCTCAACTGTAAAATGGGGATAATAATCACACTCATACACACACACACACACACATAGAGGTTTAATGTGTGAATCAAATAAGATAGTATTTGTAAAGCACTTAGCATGGTGACTGATGCATAGTAGGCACTTATTAATCTTCCTTTTCCCCCAGAAGCAATTAGGTGGCACAGTGTATAGGGTACTAGGCTGGGAGTCAGGAGTGCAGGGACTCCTCTTCCTGAGTTCAAATCCAGCCTCAGACACTTACTTAGCTGTGTGACCCTGGAAAAGTCACAACCTCATTGACTTCAGTTTCTTCCTCTGTAAAGTGAGCTGGAGAAGGAAATGGCAAACGGCTCCAGTACCTTTGCCAAGAAAGCCCCGAATGGGGTCAGAAAGAGTCAGACATACCTAAATAAACAACTAAATAGCAATCTTTCCCTACCCCTTCCCCTGCTAGTCAGTGATATTTGAAAGATCACAGAGAATAGAAGAGATGCTATTGCTCTGACTGCCAAAGTATGATGCAGAATTTAAAAGCTGCTGGGCAACGATCTTTATTTCAATTCCTGGAAAAATTCTAGAAAGTTTGGTTCGTGAACATCTGGGGGGTGGGGGAAATGCCATGAAAACAAAGAGGCTTCCTCAAGAACAGATTATGCCAAACTCACCTCATTTCCTTATCTGATGGTTATTAAATGGACAGATCAAGGGAATGATGCTAATATAATTAACTGAAGGTTTGGCAAAGTATTTGGCAAACATCCTGCTTGCAATGCTTTTACACAAGATGGGGGAGTGTGGGCTACATGACAATAAAGTCAAAGATCTTCAGAACTAGCTGAATGTCTGGACCAAAGTCAAGGACATACCCAGGAGATTCTCAGAGATGGGTTTTTTTTTAGTACTATGCTACTTAACATTTTTACCAGTGCCTTAGATAAAAGTATGGATGGCATGCTTGTCAGATTTTCAAAAGACAAAAATCTATATGGCATAGCGAGGAAATTGAATGAAAGAGATAGAATCCAAACAGATTTGGGGAGAATTGAATATTGCCTAAATCAAATAAAATTTAATTTAATAGGCATAAGCATAAAAACTTATATTTGGGTTCCAAAGTTATTTTTACAAGTATGACATGAAGCACACGGCTAGACAGCAGTTTTTCTGAACTTAATAAATATTTGTTGTATTATATCATATTGTATTAGCAAACACTGGAAAAAGAATTAGGACCATCATTCGGACCTAATTTAGTGAAACAATGCTTTCTGATGAAAAAGCTCTCACAAGCAGATCTGAATTTGATGGCCACACCACTAGATGACTTTTTTATATTTATACAGATATTTGTATATAATTAGTGAATAGTTAGATGTCTTCAGGCACAAATCACAGAATCACAAAATTTTAGACTTGGAAGGGCCTCTGAGGCCCTTTGGTCAAATCCTTACTGAAAAAAGAATCACACTCCTCTCCCCTACAATATACTTGACAAATATCCATACAGTCTTTTCTTAAACAGCTAACTCCAAGGGAGGGGACCAACTACTTCTATACCTCCCAAGGCATTCCATTCTACTCTTGGGTAGCTCTAACTGTTAGGAATGGTTTGGAAATTTGTCTCTGTATGTTCCCTCCATTGTTATTAGTCCTGCCCTCTCAACTCAAAGCAGAAAAAAACTAACCTATCTTCCAGGTGATAACCCTCCAAAAATAGGGGACACCCTCAATTTGAAGTTAAGTATCATCACTCTCTTTAGTTTTCTCTAATTTAATAACTTAAAGAAATGGATCTCTAATACCAAGTTAGCTCCCATTTCTGATCTCTAGGTCAGTTCCTTCCATATTAAAAAGTAATCCTTGTGAATTTGTTCTGCCCACAACAGGTACTCAGAATCAGACAGCATTAACATCACTTTGCTAATATTTCCAAAGGAGGTTTACATTTTTGAAAGGAGATCTTTACTTCTCACTATTTATCTTTCAGGTTCCTAAGTCATCAACCTACTTTCAGCGATGATTTACCTAACCACATAATTGCTGGAAGACTGCTGGTGAAAGCAAACGTGAAACAATTCACTGAAACAACTGCCATCTTTGAGGATGGTACAGAAGAAAGTATAGATGTTGTTATCTTTGCCACTGGATATAATGTTTCCTTTCCTTTCCTGGATAATGATTCAGCTATCTTGGATAGCCAGTACTCCTTGTTTAAATATGTCTTCCCTCCTCAACTAGAAAAACCAACATTAGCATTCATTGGTTTTATACAGCCAGTAGGAGCTACTATTCCAACATCAGAAATCCAGAGCCGATGGGCCACACGTGTGTTCAAAGGTATGTGAGAGACTGGACTCAAAGACAAAAAAAAAAGAAAGATAAGTCAACTGTGGCATTCTTTAAGTGATTCTAACAAAGTCTATCAGATTCCATATTTAATCCTAAATATGTCCATTGACCTGTTACAGTACTTCAAAGTCCATCATCAGAAATCTATGCCTTTGAGTTATGAAGGGTTTTTTTTAATATTTCCTATGTTTCCCTATTTGAATGAAAATATTCTTGGGAGAGGTAACACTATTAGCTAGCACCATAGCAGAGGTAAGACTGCTAGATTTCTTCAAATTGTGAGCGCAAAGTTAAGAATAAGGCTCTATGGAGCTAGAACACAGAGATGTCTGAGAGGCTGGAATATCAGCAGGGATAAAAAGACTTGTAGAAGGGAAACTAGGAGGGACAACAAATGCTAACCTTTACCAAGGATCTGCCATGGATACATGAGGAGAACTGAAAAAGACATGCTCTGGATCCCTCAGCTAACACATGTCTAAATCACAACCTCTGACTAAAGCTAAATTCTACTGCTAGGAAAGTGTCAGAACTAAGCTTGGCATAGCTGTTGAATAGGAAGGGGTTGAGGCAGAAGGAATTTAGGGCCAGAATAAAGTGGCAAAGGAAAATGATATACCTTCATGTTTCTCTTCACCTCTGAAATTATTTCCGTCATATTCTTCCACAGTTTACTAATGGGAAATAACAGCAACATCACTTTGTTGGTGGTGTTGTCATTTTCAGTCACATCCAACTCTACATTTGGGGTTTTCTTGACAAAAATCCTAGAGTGGTTTGCCATTTCCTTCTCCAGCTCATTTGACAGATGAGAAACTAAAGACAACAGGGTTAAGTGACTTGCCCAAGGTCACACAACTAGTAAGTGTCTGAGACTGAGTTTGAACTTATAAAGATATGTCTTCTTGACTCCAGGTATCTACTGCACCACCTACCTGCCCAATAACAGCTCAAACATCAATAGAAAGTCCTATAAATAGATCTAGCAGGGATTTTCCAATTCATTTTTTTTCAAACTCCCATTTGTGGCCTCCTTATTAGTGATAAGGAATTCTGGGACATCTAAAAAGCATGAAATTGGATAGAAGATAAGTTATAAATTTTAGAAACTGACCAGGAAATAATATCAAAGAGAAATAGCAGGAAAAGATGCAGAGAAAATATGAAAAAGCACCAAAATAGTATGGCAAAGTGGAAAGAATACTGGCTCTGAAGTTTAGGACCTGTGTTCAAATCCCAGCATTCTCTTATAGATAGAATGTTGGATGTGGAAGTGGAAAGACCTGGATTTGAATCCCACCTCAGACACTGGCTAACCCTGTCACCCTAAGCAAGTCACTTTCTGTATCTCAATTTTCTCATCTCTAAACAAAAGGAATAAGAATTTATCAAGCACCTATTGTGTGCCATGCAAAACTTTGCCAATATAATTTCATTTACTCTGTACAATGAAGAGATTGAACTTGATGATCTCATAAGTCACTCCCAACTCTAAATCTCTGATTCTTTAAGAAAGTAGTCAACAAGTAATTTCTAAGTACCTCCTGGAAAGCATAGTGCTGTTCTAGCACCAAAATCTTATTGTTATACCCTGAAGCATTCTTTTTTACCCTAAGAGAAAACCTATTTTCTTTTTCTTAGTGGAAACTTCTGTGTGTGTATTGTTTTACAAAAGAAACAGGAACTGCCTAAATTATGATGAATAAGTTTAGTATCTCCTGGATTTTAACAGTCATAACACTCCTTTGTTGAGGGCACCTGCTTGAGTCGTTGTTATAAAGGAAGGTTATTGGGAAGAGAAAACATTGGTTTTGTTTTTAACTGATAAAACATTTTTAAAAGAGCAAATGTAAAAGAAAACAGAGAGAATAAGAAGGAAAGAAGGTGAGGTTGGGGAGTAATAGGAGAATGGCAGTAATTACTACAAAAGGAACTATGAGAGATGAGCACAGTGACTACTTTCAGAAAACTGAAAAGAGAGGTATTCCATCAGGTGCCAGAGATCTGAAGATGCAAAGATGTGCTTTTCTGACATAACAGAAATATTTAAGCCAGACTAAATGACATGTGAACCATGTCTGATGGCATATGATACATCACATACTCATAATCCACTGTTTCTCTATCAGGAGAGAAAGATAAACTTCACCTCCAGTTTTCTGGAATCAAGATGGATCATTACATTCATTTGAATTCTGATGCCTTTTACTATAATTTTCCCCTATATTATTGTGGCTATTGTGAATAATATTTTCATAGTTCTGCCTTTTCTCTCTGCATCAGTATGTAGGAGTTTTTCTGATTTTCTCCAAATTCCTTACTTTTCTCTTTTCTTACAATGCAATAATGAAGTGTCCCAAAAGTCTTCGTGTTGTTTTAAGCTGTTAAAGATTTACAGCATAATTAATTGGTCCAGCCATTCATCAATCAATGGGCATTCACGTTGCTTCCAGTTTTGCCTTGTTATCACAAGATTCACTTATCCCTCTTGGGAACAGAGATTGAAGTTCTAGTACATTTGTGCCTTAGGAAGACAAAGTGAGTGCTGAAAAATAACGACATTTTTCTCTGACTGCCATGAGTTCAAAGATCAGGTATGGTAGAATCAGGTCACACAATACTGTATTAGAAGATTCAGGGGAGAAAATATTCACCGAAACACATGCAGATCATAAAATGCGTTCTTAACATTTTTAAGTTGTTTGGAAAAAATAGACAAAGAAGCAATTTGCATCTCCCTCCCACCTTCCCCAGCCCCAAATTTCTAATACTATGAAGAAGTGAACTTATTCTTACACTGACAGGAAATCTAGCATGCCATTCATTTTTTAAATATATTTTTCCCCAATTGCATGTGCACATTTAATCCTTTTTTAAAATTTTGAATTCCAAATTCTCTCCTTCTTTCCCTTCCCTCCTCATTGAGAAGGCAAGTAATTTGATCTAGACTATATATGCCAGAACACCATTCCTAGAGATCCTTCACTTTTGGACTTTGGATTTGATTTCCAAAGAAAGCTAGTGGGAATATCATGGTTGCCTCCGAAAACTACTTCCCCCCGCCCCATTCAGTGGTTCCCCCAAAGAGTCCTAATCATCTTCTGGATATTATTTCCTAGGGCTGAACAAATTACCTTCAGTGAGCTACATGATGACTGAAATCAAACGGATAAGAACTTCTCTGGAAAAACAGTAAGAAACTTGACTGTTGGCAAAGTGCAATTGATTGCTTAAGTCATTTTTGGGGTTTCCTTTACATTTTATTGATCATCAAATCTGGGTCTGGACAAGGGAGCAAATGATTATCTGGTTCTGTTCTCAATAGTATCATTAATGCTTGCAAATTTTAATTTGTATGTTGAATGTGTAGTTTCAGATGGCCACATTATTGCTTATTGCTGCTATTATTTAACTTTCATAGGATGCCAGGCACAAAGTATTTAGGATCTACCCATCCCTTTGGCAATCTTTGATTCTATTAATTAGGTGCATTAGAGAAACAAAGTATCAAAAGATTGCCCCATCTGTTTTAAGGATTAAGGCAAACAAAAGAACAATACCTCTGAAGTGAGGGAGAAAAGCAAATATCCTCCAATCGATCTGAACAAATTCAAAACCAAACAAATCATACACATACATAGAACTAGATATAATGTGGAGATATATAGAGAGAGAGAGATTATGTTATTTATGCCATCTATGATACTGTACCTTAATATCCAAAGATCATAGAATCATCTAAATCCAGAAGGCCATTTAGTCCCACTCTCATTTTACAGTTGAGGAAACTGAGTCTTAGCTTGGTAACAGACTTGCCCAAAGTCACAGACCATTAAGTGTCAGAAGTAGGATTCCATTTCTTGTTAGCTGATTCTAGAGCCTACGTTCTTCCCACTGTTCCATGCTTATTCAAGTATTTCTATCACTTATAACAGATAATCAGCAATAAACTGTAATTATCTTCATCAAGACTATTTCAAAGACCATCATGCTGATATATATATATATATATATATACATATATATATATATTCAAAGTTTAAATTAGACTTGACCCTTATTGAGCTTACAAATTTGTAAGGATGGTAAGAACACAAACATGAATTACCAAAATACCAAAATGAACATAAATTCACAAGAGAGGTACAAAGAAATACAAGGAAGGACACATTTTTTTCCCTACAGGAGAGCCAGGAAAGTATGGCAAACTTCAAATAGTTCCAAATGACTGGAGTGTAGTGTTTATAAACTATTACAAGGGTACCTAGGAGCTATACCACCCTCTGCCAATACCTGAAAGACAGGAAGCACATCCTTAAGGGCTAAAATCCTTCTGCACTAGTAGAGGTCCTATAAGAAAATTGAGCAGACTCAGAAAATATTCATTACTAGTGGGGTGAGGGCAAGTACAGGTAGACTATTTTAAGAAACCACTAAGGGGCAGTCAACAGCTGGTAGCTCTTAAAAATTGGCACCTGTAGATGTAACACAGAACAGTAGAAGTCAGTTCTCTGGTATAAATTGTTATAGACTTGGGACCAACTCTAGAATTTAGCTTTATGAGCACAGTATGTTCTTTGTGTTCTTGAAACAATGTCAGGACTACTAGTCACTAATTTCATCTATGTTCTTCTTAGAGGGATTTAAGGTTTTAGGAGAGTCTCCGCTCCCTTTTGTTTTTGTCTCCCTCTTGGTTATAGGAGTGAGCAGCAATAAGCGATGAGCAAACATCAGCTAAAAGACTTCTGTGTGTATAGAAGTATATTAGCGGGGCGGCCAGGTAGCACAGCAAGTAAGAGCACCGGCTCCAGTGTTGAGAAGACCCTGGAGATCGAATCCCGGGCTCAGACACTCAGCACCACACCCAGAAATAACTGGCCGTGTAACCTTGAGCAAGTTACTTAACCCCGATTGCTTAAAAAAAAAATTTTTTTTTAAAGTATATTAGCACAGGGGAAAGATTAAATAAAACATGCAAAAAATAATTTTAATATAGAATGATCCATGATAAGAACATAAAAGAAGTACAAATCAGCTTCTATCCAAGAGCACTGGATGTAGAGTCAGAGAGTTTGGGTTCATACCCAGTCCTCCCATTTACTACCTATATAACTGTGGATAAATGACTTAGCCAATCTGGACCTCAATTTCCCATCCAATCAAATATAAGCTCCTTGAGAACTGGGACTGTTTATGTTTGTCCCTGGTGCCTAGCAAAGTGCCTGGCACATAGTGGATGTTCAATGACTATTTCTTAAATTGCATTGAATCTAAAAAATTGAGAGGAATGGATTAGATAACTTCTAGATATTCATTTGGCTTTAAATCTAGGATCCTATGATTCCACGAGGAAAGTATTATTACTGACTAAAGGAATTAGGGAAGGCTTCATGGATGAAGTAGCATTTAATCTGGCTATTAAGGATGGATGGAATTTCAATAGGCAATGGGGATGGGCTATAGGGATGGCATTCCAGGCATCAAGAACAGTATGAGCAAACACACAGAGGTTAAAGGGAAACAAAATATGTGGGAGTCAACAAGTATTCCTGTCTGACTAGAGCAAAATGCAAGGGTAAGTATGAAATATACAAGAAGGTAGGAAGGTGCCATAATGTTGAGGGTTTGAATGACAATGAAAGGAATTCAATCTTTTTTACTAGGCCCTAGAAAGTCAGTGGAAGAAGGTATTGAACAGAAAAGTGGCATATTCGTCAATTAATATTTATTAAGTACCTACTATGTGCTAGGCCCTGTGCTTAGTGTTGAGATGTTATTGTTCAGTTGTTTTCAGTTCTGTCTGGCTCTTCATGACCCTATTTGGTGTTTTCTTGGCAAAAATACTGGAACGGTTTACGTTTCCATCACCAGCTCATTTTACAGATGAGAAAACTGAGGCCAACAGGGTTAAGTGACTTGCCCAGGGTCATACAGCTAATAAGAGTCTGAGACCAGATTTGAACTCAGGAAGATGAGTCTTCCTGACTTTAGGCCTGGGGCTCTGTCCATTGTACCACAGAGCTGCCTTAAGTATACAAATAAAACAAATGAAATGATCCCTACTCTTAAAAAAAAAGTCTTACATACTTAGAGAAGTAAAGTAGTAAAATACAAGGTAATCAGAGACTGAGCACAACAGTAGTCAAAAAGCATTTCACATTGAAGGTGATGTTGAGCGACTTAATAGTCATTTATTAAGTACGTAATATGTGACTTTGTGTGGGGGGCACTGTGATAATAAATGACAGCTAAGAGAACAATGAGCACAGGAGGGATTGAATCTAAAGAAATTTCAAAGCTATAATCAACAGGACCCAACAATGGATTGTGTGGGAGTAGAGGGAGAGAGGCAATTCAAAGGCATCACAAAGGTTTAGAATAAATGTGATAGGTGGAGTGGAGAAGTTAGAAAGTTTAAGATTTTAGGAAAAGTTAAATCCAGTCTGAGACATGTTGAGCTAGAGGTGCTGTCTAGTTCAAATAATCATTTCATTTCCTTGACTGGCATTCAAAATCCTGCACCATATGGCAGCATCCTACCTTTGTATGTATCTCATGCTTTGCTCTATGTATTGTGTTCTAGTTAAATGGGGCTTTTGAAGGAATGGGATATATGAGTCTGAAGCTTGAGAAAGAGGTCAGGATTAGAGAGAGAGAGAGAGTTGGGATTCATCTGTATAGGGACTGTAAAATGGGAGAATGTGTTTGCCAAGGAAGAGAATATTGGGCTATGAGGGAAGAGGAATGGGGCTCGACCTCGAAGAACTCTGAGGCAGAGCTTGATATCCAAATACCGAGGTGGCATCTTAAATAGTGACAACCAACTTCAGAGTGAAGTGAAGCCTTCTAAAGAACAGGAGTTGGGTAAGGAGGTAAAGAAAGCATTTTAAACATACGTGTTAAGCTGTCTGTGACTTTTCAAATAGTTTTGATGGGGAAAATGGTACTTGAGAATAATCACAAAAGAGTATTTGAACCAGAGATTGTCGGATAAATTTCTAGCAATTTCTTTCTCATCTTCCCACTAACAGAGTTCCACACAACACAGTGGAAATTATCTCTCAAAGACATAAGGAGAGAGACCAAATTCTGACCTGGAGTTTCTCATCTTTCCCTTTGGGTTACAGGTTCGTGGTAAGCCTTCGTGATGAACGCCGAGTTCAATACATTGAGTATATGGATGAAATTGCCTTGGAAATAGGAGTAAAGCCCAGACTCCTTTCTCTCTTCTTCTGGGATCCCAAGTTGGCCTTAAAAATCTTCTTTGGTCCCTGTACTCCATACCAGTTCCGCCTACAGGGACCTGGGAAATGGGCAGGGGCCAGGGCTGCCATTTTGACTCAGAGAGAACGTATCATCAAACCCTTGAGAACTCGAATTGTCAGTAATGACCAGCTTCCATCCTCTGTGCCATTTTGGCTTTTAGGTGCTAGTATGGCTGTTCTCATTGTTCTTGCCTTAGTGTTATTTTAGGGATATCTCTTTCATCATACCCATCATATAGACCAACTGTGATACAGATTGGTTAAGGGCCAGATGAAGTACCACTGGGCTTTTGCTTCATTAGGTAGTAGAGTAGTTAGTTATTTGCCAACACATTTCTCATGCAGATTTGAGTCACAAATGACAGGCTTCCAATTAAAACAAACTTTAGCTGTGTATCCCTTTGGGGGCTCCAAAGTTAGTGCTCTGATTCCATATCATTCATATATCTCAGTAGAATAAATAAGTAAACATACCTTATCTGAACAAAATGATGAATACTTTTTGTGTGCACATGTATTACCATTTTCAGATGTCTATAGGTAATAATAATTAATATTAATAAAATTAAATTTCATTTCAAAGCATTATTTCTCTCTACTCATCTCTGTCTTCTGGATTTCCTAACTTTCTTTAGGTTCCAACTAAAATCATACCTCCTACAAAAAGTCTAGATTAATGCAGCTAGGTGGTTCAGTGAATAGAGTACTGGCCCTGGCATTAGGAAGACCAGAGTTCAAATTTGGCCTCAGACACTTGATCAAACTTACTAGCCATGTGACCTTGGACAAGTCACTTAACCCTGATTGCCCTGCCTTCCCCCTCCAAAAAAAGTCTCCAATGACCCCCTTTAATGTTAATACTTTCCCTTTGAGATTATCTGCAAGTTATCCTATATGTGTGTGTGTACATGTAAATAGATCATCAAAGAACTCAAATTCTAATGGGGGAAACAACATACAAATAAAATATAAACATGTTTAAAAGATAAATACAGTGTAAAAGAAATGTAATCTCAGAGAGAAGAAGCTAGCAAGCATGGGGAAGAAGGAAAAGAGAGAGAAGAAGGAGGAGGAGGAAAAGGACAAGGAGAAGAACAAAGACGAGAACGAGGAGGAGGGGGAAGAGGAGGAAGGAGGGAGGGAAAGAGGAGAAGTAAAAAGGGAGGGGAGAGGAAGGAAGACAGAGAAAATAGGAGAAAGAAGGGAGAGAAGAGACAGAAATATTAGGAAAGACTCTTGCAGATGGTGGAATTTTAGCTGAGTCTTGAAAGAAACCAGAGAAATGAGGATTCAGAGGCAAGGAGGGAGAATAGGTCAGCCATGGGGGCCAGCCAGTGCAAATGCACAGTGTTAGAAGATGGAGTATTTGCATGAGGAACAGTAAGTCAAGCCATTGTGGTTGGATTGCAGCCTGTGTAGAAGAGAGTGAAGTATAAGGAAACCATTAAAGCAGGAATGGACCAGATTGTGAAGGACTTTATATGTTAAACATAGAACCTTCTATTTCATCCCAGAGAAAATAGGGAACCACTGGTGTTTATTGAGTAGCGGAGTGACATAGTCAAAAATGAACTTTAAGAAAATCATTTTGGCAGGTAAGCAGAGGGTGGATTGAAGCAGGGAGACACTTAAAGCAAGGGAATTAATTAGAATGTTATTGCAATAATCTAGATGTAAGAGACACGTTGTGCAGGTAAGAATGGCAAGATTTGATATCAGATTGGAGATACGGAGTGAGTACAGGTGAGGGCTTGAGGCTGATACCAAGGCTGCAAGCCTGGGTGACTATGAAGTTGGTGATGCCCTCTATAACAATAGGAAAGTTGAGGATAAGAGGTTTGGGTGGGGCAGAGATAATGAGTTCTCTTTTAGATGTGTTGAGTTTAAGTGCTTATGAGGCATCCAATTGGATATGTGCAATAGACAGTGATGTGGCACTGTAGCTCAGCAAAGTCACTTGGGCTAGATACATAGGTCTAGGAGTCTTCAACAGCATGTAAAGAAGATAATTTAACCCTTATGATCTGATAAGATCTCCAAACAAGATAGTCTAGAGAGACAAGAGAAGAAGGCTCAAGACAGAACCTTACCATCCAGGGTCCTTTGTTAGCCCTATGATTTTCCACAGAGGGCCCTAACTATTGCCAGGAGAATCCCCTCAAAGTTAAGCAATTCCAACTCATACATATGGAAAAAATAGTGCAGTAATTGTCAGTGACTATGCACCAGAGACCATTGCTGATTAAATAATACCCCGAACGCATAACGCTAATACTGGGCATGGGAGCCAACCTCATATAAAAGCTTTTGTAGGGTTTCTGGCTTTCAGTTTCTCTGGATCTGCCAAGCAGTCTATGTCAAAGGAATAAAGCTTGTATTTATATAGAAATCTAGGAATATCAACTAATCACACCATACAATTTTTCTCAGATGTCAGGCAGTACTAATATCCATTCATCTTAGAGACAATGGAACAGATTTTGTGAGTTAGCTTGCCTGAGGCTTCATGTTGATTCACGGGTTGATGTGGAGATTAAGATCCAAGAGTTTTCAAATTTCAGTTCCTTTGCTAGGAATGTATTGCCTTGGTCATACTGCTAATAGAGAGCGTGGGGACACAAAACAAAGATGCCAGCTATCATTTATTAAATAGCTACTATGAACTCTATGTCACTCCTAATCCATGCCACCCATTTCTTTAACTCCTTTCCCAGCAGGCCTTGCACTGCCTGCAAATTTAAGCCACCCAACTCCTTGCCTCTACACTCCAGAGACTGCCCAGGAAGTCCTGTATCAGAGCTATCTAGGTCCACTTCTTCTAAGCCTCTTTATTGTGAGGGCCTTCAATTTCCCTGATGGAAGCAATTACCAAATGCTACAAATCTATCTGGGCTTGATCCTAAGAAAATAATAGAGAAAATATTAATAATGCTCATAAAACTTTGAAGTGTGTCTTGTATGTTGGGGGAAAAGAGAACCAATTGTTAAACATCTAGCAGTATACCCCTGGAGTCAGTCAGGTCTCAGCCAGTACCAGAAAATAGAGAGAAGAAGAAAGCAAAAGCTTTCATTATGAAAGGCAATTTGCTCATTATGGATCAAGCACTCTGAGGAGCACAGGGGAAGGAATGGGTAGATCTGGAGTGGGATAAATGGGGGATGTATGCAATGTTCCAGGCATGTCTACAGTGCCTCAGAGGCCACTCCATAATCAGACCTACCTTGTATGGCTATCTCTTGCCACCTGACTGACTTCTTCCTTCTGTGGGGTGGGCTTCCCAAGGACTCACAGGACATCATCCGTCTAGTAGTTGTACCTCAAAGGAGCCACTCTCCGACAACAAATACCATGCCTAGACTCATTCCTCAATGGTTACTTTCTCCCATTGCTTCATATAAGGAGAGTTCCTTATTCCAATGATTCTGAATTCCCAGCTGCTACAGTACAAATAAGGTTCCCCATCTCCAACCATCTACTCCCTTATTCTCACCCCCAAATGCATCCCCTTGGTGTCTTTCTTAGGTCTAGACAATCAATAAATCAAGACCACATTTTCAGTATTTGTTGATTTCCAAGGTGTAAATGTTCTTGTTGAAAATTTAACAATCGCCAGGTAGCACAGCGAGTAAGAGCACCGGCTCCAGTGTCAGGATTGACCTGGAGATAGAATCCCGGGCTCAGACACTCAGCACCCACCCAGAAGCACCTGACCATGTAACCTTGAGCAAGTTACTTAACCCCCAATTGCTTAGGGGTGGCCAGGTGGCTCAGCAAGTAAGAGCACCGGCTCCAGTGTCGGGATGACCTGGATCAAATCCGGGCTCAGATACTCAGCACCACACCCAGAAATAACTGGCCATGTAACCTTGAGCAAGTTACTTAACCCCGATTGCTTAAAAAAAAAAAAATTTAACAATCGGATCTCACAGGCCTGTTTGAGGTGGCAATAGCAGACCCTTGCCTGGTTCCCTCCTTTTGACACTGTATCCTTGGCTGCTATTTTAGCACTGGTTACATTTTATCTTGTAGCTCAGTAGAGAAGTACTAAATGGAGCGCATCAAAAACAGTCAATGACTATTTCTTTTTTTTTTTGAGGGGGGAAGGCAAGGCAATTGCAGTTAAGTGACTTGCCCAAGCTCACACAGCTAGTGTGTCAAGTGTCTGAAACCAAATTTGAACTCAAGTCCTCCTGACTCCAGGGTCGGTGCTCTATTCACTGTACCACCTTACCTTCCCCTCGATGATTTCTTGAGGGCTATTTCTCCTATTTCCCAAGTCTACCTCTATCAGGGTCATTATCAAGAGGCTCCCGTTTATTCATCTTGCAGGCAGGAAGATATACGTGAGGGCAACCACATAGCATATACAAAATGGGAAAAGAGGGACAGTCATGGCATGCTGGGAGCAAACACTGTGCTTGCTTAGGGAAGGGTTAGTGGTGAAAATGACCTTGGGGCAGAGATTAAAGTCAAGGCAACATTCCTAAACAAACCACAAGAGGGAGGGGGTTCCATCTGTGGAGAGTTACCTTTAGGGTAAATTCTTTTTAAGAATGACATATTTTAAGCTTCAGTATTGAATGCTTTTCCAATTTAGTATATTTGGTGTCTCCGTGGAATTGTTTCAAGTGTTTTGACAATTTGACACAGTATTTCTATGATCCATAGATAACTGTCTATTTGATCACTGAATTAGAAAAAGCCTTTTACTATATTAATGTTTTACTGAAATCAATCAATGTTCTCTATAAATGAGAAGTTAATTCTCCTGTCTACAAATTTATGCAGCCATAATCCTATGAAATCTTCCTAGACAGTTTGACAGATTCATCTGAAAAAAAGTTATCAATTAATAGGTAATGGAAAAGTTGAAAAAAGATCTCACTAAAATACAAAAAAAAAAATAATTAAAGAAAAAAATATGAGAGGTAATGTTTTCTGAGCCAAGTTTCCTAACTAGAAAGGTGAGCTTAAAGCCTAGAGATTAAGATTTAAATAATTTACTCCTGAATATGTCTTTAATTGTAAGTGTCTGACACTTCTCTCAAGATGGTTAAGTTGGATTTAAGCCTTCTTCCCCCTCACCACCTCCAAAAGTAAGAAATACACTAGATTAAGTAAAAAAAAGAACAATAAAGGAAGAAAAATAAGTTATTTTGAAGAAATCTTCACAGAAAAAAAATCAACAAAGAGCTATATTATCAGAGCTACATTGCGCATTGTCTAGGCCTCATTCAGTAGTCCTTGCTACGTAAACTAGGCTCCATATTTTGTGTTGTATGGGGTAGAAAACTGCAAGGAGGTAAAGGAATGGATGGCTACTGGACATACTGGTGGGCTGGACCACCACTGACAGTGTCCGGTAGTCACCTCAATGTAGGCCTTGAAGAGTCTCCCCCTCAAAATCCATTCAGAAATAAGTCTGCCCTTTAGCAGATGGGAGTTCATGAGAAATAAGCATTCTGGTTTTTTTAAATCAACAATCATAACTCTGAAATTATACCAAAGTAGAAATTCTAAAGATCAAAGATGAGAATAAATTGAAAACCAAGACTATTCATTTAAGTAACATTAAAAGGTAGCTAAGTGACACCATAGATAGAACATTGGGCCCAGATGCAGCAAGACCTCCTTTCAGCCTCAAACATTAACCTTGTGACCCTGAGCAAGTGACTTAACCTGTCTGCCTCAGTTTCTGCCACTGTAAAATAGGGATAATAACAGCAGGTACCTCACACAGTGGTTCTCAGCACCAAATGAGATCATATTTGTAAAGCATTTAGCTCAGTGCTGACACATAGTAGGTGATTAATAATAAATGCTTATTTCCTTTCCTCCCCCAACTGAGAACTACTTAAAAGACCATTAAGCAGATAAACCAGTAGCTAATTTGAGGGTTGTTTGTTCTTTTTTTTTTTAAAGAGAAGAGAAAAACAAATTACCTATATAAAACATAAAAAGTGTGAAATCACAATAAATAAAAAGGAAATAAAGGAAGTTACCAGAAACTACTCTACCAAATTATATGTCAAAATGTTGATTGAAATGGATGATGCTATGCTAGGCATTAGAGAAAAAACAATTCTTAGATGGCATAGTCTCTACCATGATACTTTAACACTCCAATGGATCTGTGAAATCAAGGAACACATTCTTCCAATGGCACAAATCACAATCTACCCATACCTACTCATGTTGCGAAATCTTGTCCATGTCTTCCCATAAAGCCGCCATTAGGGGTCCACCAAAAGCTTTTGGTGCCTGACTCTACTTTGTCTACTTTGCATGGATACCATTGGAGCATATGTACTATCTACCAGTGATCCTTTACTTGACCAACAGGAAGAGGGTCATCTCATTTTTTTCTCTAATCACACATCTTTGATGACATCCTTTGTGCTTCTATGTTCAACTTGTGCTCCTGCCAAGAGCCCTTGGAGTGCATTGAATCCAACCCCCTTATTTTACAGACGAAGAAGCTGAAGTACAGAGAGATTTAAGTAATTTGCTCATGGTCACATTGCTAGTAAAGATCTGAGTAGTTTTCTTTTCTAATGATCTCTGAGTATGCCATAACTTTCCTCCAGAGAGTAATATTTTCTTGCTTGCAGTCATATAGTAGTTGAAAGATCACTACTATTAAAAAGATGGTTTTTGGGTGTGGCCAGGTAGCACAGCGAGTAAGAGCACCGGCTCCAGTGTCGGGATGACCTGGAGATCGAATCCCAGGCTCAGACACTTAGCACCCACCCAGAAACACCTGGCCATGTAACCTTGAGCAAGTTACTTAACCTCAACTGCTTAGGGGCCGCCAGGTGGCTCAGTGAGTAAGAGCACCGGCTCCAGTGTCAGGATAAACTGGGGATCAAATCTGGGCTCAGATACTCAGCACCACACCCAGAAATAACTGGCCGTGTAACCTTGAGCAAGTTACTTAACCCCAATTGCTTAAAAAAAAAAAAAAGATGGTTTTTTTTTTTAGGGATACACTTGAAGTCATTAAAATATTATACAAATTGCCAAAGGCAATCCATCACATATTCCTCTCCTTGTTCAAATCTCTGCTACACATACAGTCTATTTATAGGATCTGTCCAAGATGCACGTGCTGTCAGAGAAGCTCTTTGGGTTACCATTAAATTGCCTGTCACAGTTAAGATAATAGCATTCTTTCCATTTTACTGTAGGGTTTTATTTTGTTTTTAGGTAAACTGTTAAACCAAATTCTGTTGAATGTTATGACTCTCATTTGGAGGCTCAGAATGTTAACAGGTCAATGTATTCACTACAGCATCTGGAGGACCTCATCTAGCTGAGCAGACCAGTAAAAGCAGTGATAGATTTGGAAACAGGCAACCTTGATTTGACTCCTGGCTCTACTATATACTGTTTGTCTGACACTGGGCAAGTAATTCAACTTCTCTTCACACTATGAGATGAGAAGATTGAACTAGAAAGCCTTCAAAGTTCTATCTAAATATGATCCTTGTGAAAAATATATTTGGTGAACATGCAACTTCTTATTTTATTTCTCACTCAATACCAATTATCAGAGGACCCTCTAGAATGGCTATCTCAATTTTTACATTTTTCAGGATTCTTGAATAACTTTACTATTCACATTGGAGACTTGAAGAAGATGGTCAAAGGTAGAATTTTGCCATACCAAAATAATTTATAATAGTTAATAAATGATAAGCACAGTGAAGTTTTAGTTTCTCTCAGTAAGTTATATTATTCAAAAGGAGTAACCTGCTATAGAATATAATTTACAAAACCTGGCTCCTTTTCATGCTTTTATCAGGGAGGTTCCCAATACTTATATTATTCTCATAAAAAATTAGTAAGGAAGGAAAGAAAGAAGGAAGGAAGGAAGGAAGGCAGGAAGGAAGGAAGGAAGGCAGGAAGGAAGGAAGGAAGGCAGGAAGGAAGGAAGGAAGGAAGGAAGGAAGGAAGGAAGGAAGGAAGGAAGGAAGGAAGGAAGGAAGGAAGGAAGGAAGGAAGGGAGGGAGGGAGGAAGACAGAGAGAGAAAAAGAGAGAGAAAGAAAGAATATAGACTGCGTATTTTAAAGTATTGATATAGTCAAAACTTGATGCCTTAGACATAAATAAGGTATATGATTTGTTTTCCAAGCATACAATAAACACCCTTTTTTTCAAATATCTTGAGAAACAATCCATCAATACTCTCAATATTTTGTCTCCTCTGGCACAAATTTCCTCTTGGTCTAGTCTCATTTTTTGTCATTTTTATTTTTTAAATTTTCTATTTTCTCATGTAGCACATCAAGAACTATGATTTTAAAGTTCAAATGTTATGGACCCACTAGTACTAATTGGAGAAAATTGTTTGTTTCCTTTTTCATCTATTTCCTGTCCTCCTTTCAGTTTCCTACTTCAATGTTCTCCGGATGACTTGCCTTAATTGGATCTTTTGCCCAGCTTTCTGAAAAATGCACTTTTCCCTTCACCATTTTTTTCAATTTTACAAGGCAATATAAGGCATAATTCTCCACCATCTTTCCTGTAAAATTATACAAATGAGATTACATTCTAAAATAGTGTTACATTTGACATCTCTTCTTCAAAAGGAGATAAGTTATTTGCAGAGTTGAATCACATTATCTTTATTGTGGCAATTGATTTATATTCATTACCCTTCCTTAGGAAAGCATGATAGTTTATACATATCTGTTCTAGCCATTTCCCATTTTTCATCAATAGTTTGCTTAAACATTTAAATTGAGACCTGTTTCTTTTGTACACTATATATTATAATTTTATCATGTTTCCCTCTAATGGTATAGCAGATAGAGCACTGAATCTGGAGGCAGTGATATTTGAGTTTCAGTATTAACCCAGATTCCTACTAACTGTGGGATATGGCAGGTCGCAACCTCTCTCAATTCAAAAGTCAATCCATTAACATCATCTCCCCAGGGCCTGATTTGCCCATGGTAATTAATCTATATGATTCTTGGCAATAAAAAAGTTTAAATATCCATTCAAAATCCTATTTAAATTTTGATTAAAATGTTCTGTTCTGTACAAAGTAGAAAGGTTGTGTTATTTTACAACTTGGGGTCCTCAAGGTCAGCTGTCAGAAGACTGTTCTTTTTTTTCTTTAGGTACTTTTACTGCCAAAAGGGCAAATGAGGAAGACAGTACTACAGTGGTTATAACCTCAAGATCTGAACATCTAGGCTTCCTTTAGGCATAGTTAACTAAGATCAGTCAGCACACTTTTCCATTAAAATATACTTCTAAAACAATACTGATCATGATATTGGAATAGTTGAGAATAAATATTATGCAAGTAATTTTAATACTGTTAAAGATGACTGAAGAAATACAAATACCTAAGTACAATGAAGTTATTTAAATCTTCTTAAATTGCTAATAATAGCTGTTTAGTTTAACTTTGCTTTTTCCCCAGTCACATATTGGGGGAAGGGGGGAGGGGCACCTAACTGACCTGATTTTACCTTGGAATCAAAGGGTCTTTCGATATAGAACACTTGGCTTTAGGCTAGTTTAGCTCTAAGAGCCTTTGTAGATCCTAACCTATCCCAAATGACTTCTTGAGATACTAGCTGAACGAGGAAACTCTCTTCACAGAGATCTAAGACACTACAGGGTCTTACTAAAGACAGCAAAAGGACAATCTAAAAACTAATCAGCTAACAGAAGAGTAAACACTTTGAAAAGTTGTATGGGGTGGAGAATAGAGACAAAATGGTGAAGAAAAGGCAGAGACTTAACTGAGCTCTCCCAAATTCCCCTCCAAACAACTTTAAATAACACCTCAAAATGAATTCTGGAGTGGCAGGATCCACAAAAGAATGGAGTGAAACAACTTTCCAGTGCAAAACAACTCAGCAGGTCAATAGAAAAGGTCTGTCATAATGGACAAGAGTAGAGCATAGTTCAGTACAGGCTGCTCCAGGACAGGCCACACACCCCAGCAAACCAGAAGCAGCTACTGAATCAGGGGCAGCAGCTGCAACTTCTGGGAACTTTACAGTCACAGATGGCAAGAGAGTCAGACATCTGGTCAGAAGGACATTACAGGGGGCCCTTTGCTGACACTGGGTGTAGGACTCTGTTGCATTGCCCATATGTGGATCCAAGTCACATTCGTGGGTCATAATCCCAGGGTAAGGAGGGTCACTAACACACCAGAGCTTAAGATGGCACTGGAGTGGGGTCCCTGGTCACAGTTATAGGGTGGAATAGAGTACTTATGGTCAGTCACAGACTAGAGCACAGGCCAGGAGAGTAGCAAACATGCCTCTCTCTAGATCATACCACCTTGGAAGAATGAAAAAACTTACAAACCCCCAGAACTAGCTCTAAGAGTGGCAGCAAGAAAGGCTAGAAGTTTGGGACAGTGACCCCTCCACCCCAGGAGCATAGCCCCACCTTAACATTGAGTTAAAAGTGAAGAAACAGGTTAGAAAAAATGAGCCAACAACAGCAAAAAAGAACTTGACCTTAGAGAGTTACTATGGCGACAGAGAAGATCAAAACTTAAACTCAGAAGAAAACACTGATGCATAGTTAGTAGAGTTGTGAATTGTTTCAACCATTATAGAGAGCAATTTGAAACTGTGCCCAAAGACCTATAAAACCATGTATATCTTCTAACCCAGCAATGCCACTATTAGTCTGTATCCCAAAGAGATAAAAAACACAAAGGAAAAGGACCTTTATGTACAAAAATATTTTAAGCAGCTCTTATACTAGTGAAAAAAAAATAGAAATAGAGAAGATGCTCATCAGTTGAGGAATGACTAAAGTTGTAGTATATAATTGTGATGGAATACTATTGTACTATAAGAAATGGTAAGTAGGATGTTCTCAGAAAAACCTGGAAAGACTTACACAAATGAAAGCAAAGTAAAACATGCAGAATGAAGAGAACATTATACATAATAACAGCAATATTGTATGATAATCAACTGTGACTCACAGCTATTCTCAGCAATACAATGATCCAAGACAATTCCAAAGGACCTATGATAAAAAACGCTATCCATCTCCAAAGTAAGGACTGATAAACGATAACCTACCTTGTCTCCATTCTTCTGCTACCATAAATAGTGCTGCTGTGATTATTCTTACAAATATGGGACACATCTTGCTTTCTTTGACCATATTCAAGTATATCCTTGAAGAATAAAACCTCTGAGTCATGCTTTTTTAGGATAATTCCAAAATGCTTCACAGAATGGTAGAATCAAGTCCCAAATCCACCCACAGCATATTAATGTGATGTCTTCCCACAACCTTTCCAACACCATTTCTGTCTTTTGTCATTTCTGCCAATTTGATGGCTGTGAGTTAAAATGTCAGAATTAATTTAATTTTCATTTGCTCTTTATTACTAGTGATTTGGAATATATTTTCATATGGTTGTGGATAGTTTGCAATTCTTCTTTTGAAAATTGTTGTTCCTACTATTGTGCTATGAGAAATGAGGAGCAGACGGACTTCATAATAACCTGGAGAGACTTTTATAAACTGATGCTGAGTGAGGAGAGCAGAGCCAGGAGAACTTTGTACACAATTAGACACATCGGATCTGTGACAACTTTAATAGACTGGGCTCCTCTCAGCAATGTAAGGTTATAAGATAACTCCAAGACTGATGATGGAAAGGGCTATCCACATCCAGAGAAAGAGCTACAGAGTTTGAATGCAGATTGAAGCAAACTCCTTGCTCTCTCTCTTTTGTGTTTTATTTTGTTCCTTCTTTCTCGTTGTTCACTCCATTGGTTATAACTCTTCTCTACAACTAATGTTTAATGCAAAGGTATTTGTAGGATTTATATCAGATTGCATACCACCATGGAGTGGAGTGGGGAGGAGAAAGAGGGGGAGAAAATTTGGAACTCAAGGGACTGTGGAATTGAATGTTGTAAACTAAAAGTAAATAAATAAATTTATTTTAAAAAAAAAAGAAAAAATCATTGGTCCACATTATTTAGTCATTCATTGGGGAACGTTTGGCTCATATATTTTGATAATTCCATATTGCATTGTCATCAATAGATGCCAAAAATGTTTTTCCAATTTGCATTTTCTCTTTTGATCTAAGCTTTATTGATTTTTTTCATGTAAAAGCTTTTTAGTTTTATGTCATTGCAATTGCCTGCTTTATCTTTTATGAACAACTCTCCCTATTTTTAGTTAAGAATTATTTTCCTAGTCCAAACACAGGTCAAAGCATTTTTCACTTTATTTTTGTGGGGGGTTTTTGTCTGTGTCTTTCACAACATGACTAATATGGTAATATGTTTTGCATGACTGAACATATATAACCTATACCAAATTGCTTACCATGTCAGAAAGTAGGGAGAGGAATAAAATTTGAAACATAAAATTTTTTAAATGAATATTAAACATTGCTTTTACATCTAACTGGGAAAAAATCAAATAGTAATAAAATAACTTTAAAATACTCTAAAGCTATAAATTTAATCTACATTTTGCAAAAGGTATTTATACCTAACAGAAATTTATGGCTTCCTTTACAAGTCCTTTTTTTGTTCTTTGTATATAGAAATATTTGGTTTTTGTTCATCATTGTTAAGTTCACAATATAAATAAAATTTAATGCAAAAAACTATTCTCCAGGCTATTGATGTATAAAAGTGCCTTTCCATTCTCTCAAATTTTTTTACTCTTCAACTTTTTATATTTGTCTCATGCATCAGTTTGGAACTTAGAATATATGTTAGTCTACGTCTATTTTTTAAGTCAAATACTTTTCAGTTGTCCCTGAAGTTCTTGTCAAATAGGGAGTCCTCCCCAAAATAGCTGTTTGTGAATTTATCAAACAATGGGTTGCCGATTCTTCATCTTTCTTTTCTCTAATCTGAATTTCTCATTTTTTACCAGTTCCAGTTTTTTGATAATTGCTACTTCATGATGTAGTTTGAAGTTTAAAGGAGAAATTCCTCATCATTGAGAAAGCAGAAAAAAAACTATTAGAACATGTTTAATGAATTTGATTAAATAAGAATTTTGCAGAACATGAGTCAATAATATTAATTAAAACGAAAAGCTATTAAATAGGGGAAAATATTTATGACAAATATGTCTTATAAAAATTTGATTTCCAGAATTTGTGGGAAACTGATCAAAGTCTATAATAAGAAGAGAATTGGGGGTGGCCAGGTAGCACAGCAAGTAAGAGCACCGGCCCCAGTGTCAGGATGACCTGGGGGATCAAATCCGGGCTCAGATACTTAGCATCCACCCAGAAACACCCGGCCGTGTAACCTTGAGCAAGTTACTTAACCCCAATTGCTTAGGGGCGGCCAGGTGGCTCAGTGAGTAAGAGCACCGGCCCCAGTGTCAGGATGACCCGGAGATCAAATCCGGGCTCAGATACTTAGCACCACACCCAGAAATAACTGGCTGTGTAACCTTGAGCAAGTTATTTAACCCCGATTGCTTAAAAAAAAATGACTCACTAGTCCTTAAAACATGTATAGTGGGGAATGTAAACAAGCGTAGTGGCAATAACCATGGGTTCTAGAACTGGAACTGGCAGAGGAGAGCAGAGTCAATGTCTCCTCCATGAGCCATGGTGGTGGGCACCAGGAACTTTGGGCCAAGGAGGAGGAAGAGGCCAAGCCAGTCATGGAGGTTTGGATCTGGGGCTCCAAGATAATGGAGAGCTATGTCTATATATCATCCAAGTTATTGTTGGTAGCTATCAATGGATAGTCAAACACCATTACGGTGACTTCCATGAACTGAATGAAAAACTCATTGCTGAAAAGAAGATGGATTAGAGCTTACTTCCTCAAAAAATAATAATAATAATAACTGGAAAAAATTCCAAAACTCTGATTTTGAAATCTGCCTGTAAATGCTTCTTACAAAGTTTGCTGTTGCTGCACCTAAAGCATTGTCAAGCTTTTTAGATTTTCACTTACATGAAATAAACGTCATCACTGCTGCCCTAGCTGAGCTCTTCCACAAAGGTGAACAGCTCTTAGTGGATGGAGAGGTTTTTGCTATTAAGCGATAATAATACAGATTAATTTGCTATTGTTCATTTTCAGTCATGTCTGACTCTTCATGACCCCCTTTTGTGGTTTTCTTGGCAGAGATAATGGAGCAGTTTCAGTTTGCCATTTCCTTCTCCAGTTCATTTTACAGATGAGGAAACTAAGGTAAACAGGGTTAAGTGACTGACCCAGGGTCACAAAGCTAGTAAGTGTCTGAGGCTGGATTTAAACTTCCTGACTCCAGGCCCAGCATTCTTTCCACTGGACCAATTAATTACCATGGGCAAATCAGGCCCTAGGAGGATCAGGTTAATGGACTGACTGTACACTTGCAGAAAGGAAATTTTTTAACTCCAAATAATATCCTGAAGTCTCTCTAATAGGGATATTGAACAGATCGACATTTATCCAATATGAAAGAGCCAAAAGTCTGAAGAACTAAAATGTATGTCTTATTACCCTCTTTCCCTGAATATTCTCTTCTCCCTAGGTTTCTATGACATCACACATTCTTGGTTCTCTTCCTACCTGTCTGACCACTCCTCAGACTCCTTTGCTGAATTTTCATCAGCTAACAGCGGGTGTCCCACAGGTTCTGTTCTGGGCCTTGCCTGGCTTCCTTCAAGTCTTAGCTAAAGTACCGCCTTCTTTGTGATAGGACAGTTTAAATAGCCATTCAAAATCTTATTTCACTTTTGATTAAAATGTTCTGTTCTGTACAAAGTAGAGAGGCTGTGCTATTTTACACCTTGAGGTTCCCAAGGTCAGCTGTCAGGAGACTATTTTTTTCTTCCTAGGTACTTTTGTTGCCAAAAGGGCAAATGAGGAAGGTAATACTACTGTAGTTATAACCTTAAGATCTGAACATCCCTTCCTAAGGGACAGACAGCTCTGAAATAGCACCCACACCTACTCAAAGTCTTCAGGAGCATCTCTGCTTGGGTTTTACAAAGCAATCCAGCAACTTCTGGTCCAACTGACAGTATTTGAGATTCCTCACCAGGCATCCAAAGGAACAGTCACCACATCCTTTCTGCCTTGAAGCTAGTGTTGGGCTTTCCATATGGGACCCTCACAGAGTTTGACTTTCTCATACCAGAAGCACACTTAGTGCTAACAGGGAGAAGCAGAAAACACTTTTGTGTCTTATTTCAGATGTCTCACACCTCTAAGAGTTGAATTCTTGTGAATGTTTTCAGAAACATATACGGTGATTAACCCTATGCTACACTGTGGCAAGGCGAGCTTGCCGGAATTTATTTACCAGCTTATGGGATTTTACCACGTTTCCTGGATGATAGTGAGATAAAGGGTTGTTTTCCTGTATATCTTGTTTATGGTGATAAAAGTGACATTTGGCCAACCTTGTACCAACAGGATTCTGCGGGAGAAACAAAATGGCATCAACACACAACACAGCCTACATTTTGTGAGTCATCTGAAACCGGGCAGTCCGCAGTCCATCTCTGCTGGATATTTCTAACACCCCAAACTTAAACATGACAATAAAATTTAATTTTACTGCATTACCAACAAAGGGAGATGCTCCAGCAACACCAGAAAGATTTTCAAACGGAGCTAGATTCCTCTTGTCTCAGATCTGTTGCACACAACCCATGATTCCACTTAACACAAAGGTTCTTTCACTGATGGCCACAGGCTTAAGCTGTTGGTTGGGTATAGATTTGTCACTGTGATATTTGTCCTACCTCATGAAAAATCTCATTTTTTAAAAAGGTATAACCCCTTGAGAACTTTCTTGCAAAATGTGAAGACTGCAATGATCTTCAAAGCTTCCAAAAATTTAGAAATGGCAAGAAACGACATCTTGGACTGCAATTATTGTCAAGCAGTTAGCTTTTCCAAGCATCATTTGACTCTCTCCTTCCTGTACCTTCGTGAATTTCTGATGCAAAAAATGACAGAAGACAGTCAAATTCCTTTTTACCTGCAGGTTTTCTCTCCTCTTCAGTATGTGACTGGCTTAAGGGGAGGTGCCATTATTGAGCTTTCCCATAACAATGTTGCTGAGGTTGAAAGGGAAGAGGTGAGACATCTCCTGTGGTCATCAGTTTTATTTTACAAAACCCTTGATGTGAAAGTCACTGTCTGTGTGTTACTAACAGCCAACGCTACACAATTCCTGCCAGATGACTCTATTCATCACCATTGCGAGCTTTTGCCAGACTTCAGGAATCAAAGGAACTCTGATTATGACAATAGCCCTCTCTATCTGTCTTTGTGCTTTATTTTAAAACTCAATGACCTATGGTCAGTTCATGTTGGACTCTTGGATCAGCATTTTCAAATTGCTGGCTCTTCTGCAGATCATATTAGAAATTGTCTGACTCAAGACAGTTACTCTCCTCATGCCTTAATTTGGCACCTCCTGGCTGTCCTCTCCTTGATGGCCCACACACATTCCCTAGAACCAGTCAACAGGGATTCTTACTCTAAACTTGGAAAGAAAAAAACAAGGAAGATGGACAACTATGAGTTGATCCATTCTAGCAGAGTGAAGCTTGTTCACCCTAATGAAGAGGCGATTGAAGTCTTGGCTTTCATTGTGACTGACATGTTGGATGAGTTGGCAGATCACCCAGCTCTGAATATCCTTTTCCATGTTTTGGCATTCCAAGGGAAGCCTGCAGCCAGCAGTTCCCTCCAAAAAGACACTCATTCTGACCAGTTGAAGTTGATTCCTTTTTGATGAATACTATGTCAGTTATGCACTGCCTGAGCTTGCCAAGAAGCCACCAAATAAATAAAAAGATCATCCTGGTGGTTTCCAGAGAATCTAGGACCTGGACTGGGAACTCTTAGGCTACCAGCTGTACCCTCAGGCCCTCACCTTTGTGTTTTATGACGTACAAAACCAAGATCTAAAGCAGAACTTGACCCTGGATCATTTTGGAGACACTCAAGTTGCTTCCCAGGGAGCCCCCAAAGCCAGGGAACGTGATGGGAGCGGGGAAGCATGGCAGTACATCTTCATCCCAAGTGCAAAGAGCCAGGGGGAAGCTCATCTCAAAGCTTGCCAGACAGTATGAAACACCGTGAGGATGGGAGCTGACTCTCAAGCTCTTTGGGTAACAGACTGGCCAGCAGGCAGAGAAAAGGACAAGGACTAGAAAAAACCAGCCCAGTCCAGGCTTATCAGCCTTTGGCCCCCCTGGAGCACTGAGCTCCACGTAATTGCATCTTCTCAAGTGTCCACTGGGTAAAGGCTTGGCTTTGATTGTTAACCTGCTCTAGACATCTTTATGCTGAATACGTAATCAGTTTATCATGCTCTGCATCCGGGGAACCTGGATGAATTGAAAGGAGTAAGAACACTATGCCATAGTGATGTCTACGACTATGTCTATTTCCACATTTGCTTCCTGTATATATCAGCCTACCCAAACTATTTCACTGTAAATAATGGTGAGAGAAGTGCTCATGTTGTCAAGAGGTGCAGCTGGGTATGTGAACTGTATTTTATTGGGTGTGCTGCTAAGTGTTTAAGTTTATTTGATCTTATAGACACGTTAAGTGTGGATTTTTATGAAGTATCAAAATATGGTTTTTATTTTGCTGATAATCATGAACCTCACAGCACAATTCAAATTAAGACACCCCAAGTGTGTCATCCCTTGGGTGGACATCCCTTGGGTGGAGGGGTGGCATATTTTCACTTCTAACAGAAACATTTCCATAAGAGTTGATGTGTATCCATCATGAATGACAAATAACAGTGATGACCGGCTGCATGTGAGAACTGGGCCATGCACCCTCCAAACACCACATGTTCCTCCTGTTGCCTCCTTGTTACAATACCAATAAAGTAGAATTTACCTAGTTCCTTATCTGTGAATAAGACACTTAAAAATAGGGCTTTCATCCAGGGTTATTGTTAAGATCAAATGATCAATCAATTGATAAACATTTATTAAGCACCAAGAACTGCATTAAAATAAGATAAAATTTGAAAAACACTTTGCAAGACTTAAAGCAATATATAAATGCTAGCTATTATTATTTAATAAGGACAAGCAATCACATGGACTTTCAATGAAATTTCCTTCTCCATGCATACATTTAATCAATAATTTTTTTTAAAAATCTGTTGAATACCTACTATGGGCCAGGCACTATTCAGAGTGACTGAACTGAACGTGTCTGACTCTTTGCAATCCCATTTGGGGTTTTCTTGGCAAAGATACTGGAATAGTTTTCCATTTCCTTCTCCAGCTCATTTTATAGATGAGGAAACTGAGACAAATGGGGTTAAGTGACTGGCCCAGGGTGACACAGCTAGTAAGTGTCTGAGGCCAGATGTGAACTCAGTTCTTCCTGACTCCAAATTCAATGCTCTATCTAACATGCCACCTAGTTGGCCCTAATATACGAATACTCCTAAAATATACTAATGGGTATAAATATATCAGTGGCAAGCCTAGGGTGCCATAATTGGAGGAGATAGTGGCAGAAGTCATCGGAATGGCATCTTAATTAATTTTTAAACTAATTTAGTGGAATATATACTGATCTCCCTCATAGTTAAACACACCTACCAAAATCTTTACTTCATATTTTGAGGACACAGCTATAGGTGTACTCTGGCTACCTACATAGCTAATTGTAAGAACAAAACCTAGGAGGGAAAAAAAACAGGTTCTTGAAGACTGACTTTGAAAACTTCAAACTTCAAAATGTAAGACAATAGAGTTTTTCTCTGTGATATAGAACAGGACATTTTAAACAGAATTTAAACATTTTTCAGAGAGATATTTAAACTAGCTTCTTGTGAAATATCTTGTGCAAAATGAACATGCTTTTAACTGAACAGTTAAAGATAAGGGGGTCAAAATAATCTAGTTAATAGCCTCGGAGTCTCATTACAGGGACTCATTACAGTCTCACTGCAGAGAGAGTGATCAAATCAACAGCAGTCCTATAGTCAAAAGACTGAAGAATCAAACTACATTTGTGTGACTCCAGATCCATATTCCATGGTGAGGTCATTGCCTGACATGTGCTATCTCAAGAGCTAAACAGCAACACAAGTAGCAGGAAACAAGTAATTGTACAACTCTTCTAATTTTGAGTGCCTCGTATCCTAGAATGACACAACTAGAGGTAGATGGGAACGCAGAAGCCATTCCGTTCAAACCTTTCATTTTACAGATACAGAAGCTGAGGCCCACAGAGATTGTGACTTTCCCAAAGTCATGTAAGTAGAGAGCATCAGAGACAAGATTCAGGTTTAGGTGGTAGAGAAGATAGAATGCAAGGTCTAAGGTCAGGAAGACATCTTCCTGATTTTTAATTCTTCAGACCCTTACTAGCTGTGTGACCCTGGACATGTCACTTACCCCTGTTTGCCTCAGTTTCTATTCTGTAAAATGACCTGGAGAAGGAAATGGCAAACCACTCTAGTATCTTTGCCAAGAAAACCCCAAATGGGGTCACAAAGAGTTGGAAACAACTAAAACGATTGAAGAGCGACAACTTCAGAGTCAAAGCTCTCTCCTCTCATTCCACTATTCCCCTCTCCCATAGGAGGAACATGGGTATGTCTTTAAAAATCACGAGAATATAAGTTTACCTGAAATTTCCAGAGACTTCCAGTGTCATCATTCCTTTCAAAGCAGGTAGGCTCAAGTCTTCATTCAAGCAACACTTTGGCACCCAGTGGCACCCAAGGGTACTCAATCCAAAACCCCAGTTCCAATGATATCAATTCTCTTCTCGGTCATGGCCTCTTGCCTCATTAGTCAAAGGAAAGAGTTTTGTTAGCATCATTAAATGCAGGCATGAAAGCCTTCTATTTTATAGTCATGAAATCCCTATGATCCCAACCCAATAGATCTGAGAACTCATTTGCCAAAGTAACAAGTGGTGATCTAGCTATAGCCACCTAATCCAACTTAATAAAGATTTGATTGGAAACCTAGAATGCAAATTTAGAAAATGTCTGACTAGGAAACTGAATTGGTCACATCCCCCTTATGGGGAATTCCTTGTCTGGTAGGAAGGTGAACCAAGTCAGGAAGTCAAATCAATCAGAAAGTAACACTTTATGAATATGGGATCAGAAAAAAAAAAAAAAGGCAGGGGCGGCTAGGTGGCACAGTGAATAGAGCACTTGCCCTGGAGTCAGAAGGACCTGAGTTCAAATCTGGCCTCAGACACTTAACACAAAAACTAGCCATGTGACCTTGGGCGAGTCACTTAACCCCAACTGCCCTCCAAAAAAAAAGAAAAAGGCAAAAGAATATGTACACTCAGCTAAGCTAGGGCAGAGTAGACAGAGTCCTTTTTTCCTCAGTAAAGAACTTATGGTAACCCATATGATGATCCCTGTGCTTTGAATAAAATGTCCTCTTTGGCCATTCTCAGTTGAGAAACTTGTCACTCTCCATCACACCTTTTTGTATGCTTCTAAGCAGGAACACAAATCTTCTGCGTATATTGCTCCAATTTGAGAGGTTGACATAAATACCTTATGCTTCCACCCACTTTATAACTATATTTGCCTTTTAACTAGTTACAATATTAGTTTTTCATTAATTTCTTCATTTTATCTACCATCAACTCTTCTGCTTGGTTTGAACTTCATCTTCATCATACCCTGCTCAGGCTAAACTCATCACCAGGAAACTCATCATCTTGGAGATTGCTTCAGCTTTGCTACTCACACATCATCAGAACCCTCAGTTGTTCTCTCTGAATGGAGGACTGGAAGGCAAAGCAAAAAACTCCCCCCTTAGTCTTCCTTTCTAGAAATCTTAACCATCACTTCACTTGCCACCAGCTGTTCTGCTTGGCTTTGACTTGGCCATTATCTTCATCGTGTCTTTGTAAACTCCTAGAGGGCAGTGGGACTGTCTTTCTTATTTGTATCCCTTGTACTTAACACAAAGCCCAGTGCGCAGTCGGTACTTAATGTTTTATTGTATCTATTGAATGGCAGTGGGGAGCAAGGAAGATGACTGCCCACTTCCCATCTACTGATCTACAGTATATAAGGGATACTGAACTATAGGATCTGCCAAGAGGGACTGCCATCATAGCCTTTAAGAACTCAAGATCATTTTTCTATTACAATAAGGCAGCTGAGTAAGGATTTCATAAAACTTTACTTGGAAGAGAAAGACTAAAAAGACTAGCAACAGCCCTCCTTCAGTCTCTTGGATACGCAGCGCATTATTAAAGGATGATATTTAATGTGTAGTTTGTGCATTTGAAATGATAATTGTCAAAACTCCTCTTTCCTGTAGATCTTAATCATTATGCTCAATTTTCTATTCCTAGGGCATTCTTGTAAAATCCAAAATTAGAGAAGATGTAGGACATAGGATATTTTTAGTTGTTTCCCTCTAGAAGATATGACCAACCTCACTAAGTATTTTTCCCTATTTTCCATTAGTTGGTTTGGGATTCCAAAAGATTTCTGACTTTTCTAATAGGCAATATATTCGTTTATTGGTTCCCTTTCACAGAAAGAATGGTAGTTTTTTCTTCTGCTTTCTTGCACTAATAGAAATCTCCTCCAGAGGGCACCAAATTCCTCAGCAAGTATTTTCTGCAAAGAGAGAGCAATGGGAGACTTACAGTCAAAGCACTGGATTTGTAGGTAAGAGGAATCCGGGTTCCAGTACTGTCTCTGACATTTGGCCTTGAGAAACTCACTGAATTTCTTAAATGGACCTCCATTTCCTCATTTGTAAAATGAGAGGTTTGGAACCCTAAGGTTGCTCCCAGTCCTAAATCTATGATTCTATAATGCTAAAAATCCCTGAAGCTGAGAAAGAGAAGAAATCAGTGAAAGTAGAAGCACATCAGGTCCAAGAAATGCCCCAGGGGGATTATATCTGAAATTATAATTATATACACATTATACCACATTATATCTGAAAACCTTTGAAATCAATTGTGTCTTGTATTTTTCTTTTTGGCTGTCTACAAACAAAAATCTTATTTTTTAAAAAGTGCACTTAAAAAGTGTACAAAAGAATACAGTTTCTAGACAATAGCAGCAGCTTCTATTTTTTTCTAATGCCTTTTAACTCCAATCCCGTAAATCAAAATTTTCACTCCTGAAGGTGAAATCACATTACTGAAATGACTGAATAAAAGGGAGGAACTTTATTTTTTTAAGAAGTATGAACGATACAGATATATGTACCTGACTTGACCCAAATCTAACCTGAAAATTCAGATTTACAAAACTAATTTAGGTATAACTGTTCATCTTACAAAATGCTTTTTTCACTTACAGGATATACTAGAGGGTTTATTTCATGCTAAACATTCCTTGTGCATTTATATGATGATCTGATTTGCAAATTTTTGATTTACATATTTTCTGAATTGCATCAAACTTGAAAATATAAATATGGAATTCTCTGTTTCAACTGAAATATCATTAAGGTTAAATTAGTCTCAGAACATGAGTGGGAAAATGTTTAAATGAAGAAAAGATATCTTGTGATTTGTTTGCCCACTCACTTCCCATTAGGATCGTAACTATAATAGTAGTAACATAGAATGTTAGGCCAAAATGTAAAGCCAGCAGACACCACTGTAAAAAAAAACAACCCTCTGAGGATATACTTCTATCACTATTCAAGGTTCAGGTTCTCGTGGGCTTCAGCCTATTTCTCAAGTCAATCAATCAATATTTATCACACATGCACTATGTTCCAGGCACTGTGCTGAGTGCTAGGAGTACAAAAAGAAGCAGACAGTCCCTAGTCTCAAGGAGTTCACAATCTATGGGGAGATGGTAAAGAAATGTATACAATTTATACAAAGGAAAAATAGGAAATTAAGGGGTTTATAAGAGAATGGGAGGAGATAAAGTGGAAGCAGTTATTGTAGATGGCCTTTTAGAGAAGGTTAGCTACAAAGGGCAGAAGAAAAAAGGATTGCAGTGGGGATGGAAGGACCAAGCCAAGGTTTTTTCAGGATGGGGAGACATGAGCATGTTTGTAGGCAGGAGAAAATGATCCAGTAGACAGGGAAAGAATGAGTGAAAGAGTAGGCTAACAGAGAGGACAATCTGCTGGAGAAGATGGAGTGGAATGGGGTCAGTTGAACAAGTAGAGGGTTAGCCTTGGTAAAGAGTAAGGCCACTTCATCATGTGAGACAAGCATGAAGGAGGAGATAGTGACAGAAGGAATCTGAGTGATAGGAGAGGAAGAAGGGGTAGAAGGGAGCAAATGTCTCAATTTTTTTCTGTAAAACATGAGGCAAAGTTCTCAGCTGAAAGAGTGTGGGAAGGAGAGCTATGGGAAATTTGAGGAGGGATGAAAAGGTTTAGAAAAGCTCAATGGGGAGAGTTGGCAAGTGAGTTGATAAAGGAGATATAGTAGGACTGACCAGCCACAGTGAGGGTCTAATTGGGGTTATGTAGCATAAATTTGTGGGGCAGTTAGGTACAGTGGATAGAATGCCAACCCTGGAGTCAGGAAGACTCCATAGGTTCAAATCCAACCTCAGACACTTCCTGGCTTGTGACCTTGGGCAAGTCACTGTTTGCCTCAGTTGCCTCATTTATAAAATGAGCTGGAGAAGGAAATGGCAAATCATTCCAGTATCTCTGGCAAGAAAACCCCAAAATGGGGTCATGAAGAGCCAGACACAGCTGAACAAAGCATGAGTTTGTAGTGGATCCAGTCAGAACAGCTACATAGTTTTCTCCAACTTTATTCACAGCACACATGCAGGAGCAAAGACAGAGAATGGTAGCAGTGATCCAAGGCAGAGGTTTGTCTGGGCATATTGATAAGGAGCCTAGGGATTCAAGAGAGGAAGACAATGTAGAGTTGAATTGGTTCACCAAAGGGTCAAGACAGAAAAGGGGATAGTGGAACCAAGATGTCAGAGTAAAAGCAGGAAATTGTCTGAGCTCCAGCTCCAACCACCTCCAATACCTGTGAAATATGACTCTAAACAAATTTTAGAGCTACAGAACCCACAAAGTGACAGAGAGAAACAAATCTCCCGTTGAAGGCAGCCTGGCAGGCCAACAGGAAGGGTCTATCGCGATGGACTGGGAGCCAAGCAGAGTCCCAGACCCAGGGCAGCCCTGACCAGTGGCACAGACTGGCCAGAGAAGACTTCAGGTGAATCACCAGCAGCTGTGGTGGTTTCTAGACTTCTCGACCCATAAATGCCAAAGGCAAAGTAGAAGGTCAGTAAGGAACTCTGTTGGAACTGGGTGACAGAAGAGTGTGATCTGGCCCTTGCCCCCGGGGAGAAAGGTGGCAGAGGCATGGCTGCCTCTGGAGTTCCTGGCCTGCAGATCATAGGGGGACCAAGCAACCATTCAGAGGGTAATCACTCTTGCTTTGACCTGCTTGGATCTGGGTCTCAGGCTTAGTTGGTGGTCCTGAGATGAGAAATGCCAGTGTGCCAGAGCTTGTGGTGGCTGTAGAGAGGGCACCCTCCTTAGACCTCTGACAACATTTGTGAAAAACCAAATGATTTCGGACACAGCTCTCTCCACTCTGAAAGCAGAGTTCTACTGTGGCAAAGAGCTCAAATTGTCTGGCAAGATGATGTAATGGGAATGCAAATTTGGAAGATCTTCCCTGTCCCTAGGCTAAAGTGCACCAGAAGCCTGGGGAGGGAGGCTTGTTTTTCAGTAGATACTTTTTGATTGGCCAGTGGGTCAATAAGGTTGTTACATTCTCTGAGCCAGAAGAAGGCTATATAAGCCCTGATGTGTAGCTTTGTTTTGGGACTCACTTTGAGAAGTGCTCTGTGATTTGATCTGAATTCTGGGAAGCCGTTGTTGAGAGTCCCCCAGCTTTGAAAAACCCAGATGTGGAAGCCCAGATGTTGACTGGGTATGGATGTAATGGCTGGACAGTTTGGAAAGCTGTCTACTTGATCTGTTTCTGTCTTGATAATTCTGCCTGTATGCTTTGAAGTTCGGGGTGCTGACCTATTTCCCCTGAACAAGGTAAACGATATATGCCTGACTGATTAAAGTAAGCTTGTTAACCCATTTTGAGTTGCTTTCCTTTAACAAAGCAGATCCAAGAACCTGTATGGGCAGCAAACCCCGAGGACGCGCTTGGGGTGCTTGCTGCTACAAAATGGCATCACGAACAGGATATGCAGAGTAAAAGGAAAGTATAGGGACTGGGATAATTGTTTGTTTCCCAGTTGTGGTAGCTGTGACTCTGTGGAGCCGTGGAGCAGGAGAGAAGAATGGCCTGCATGCAGACTTTGCTGAGCTGAGAGCGGGAATGGTGAGCTGCCTGCATCGGGACCTGGGCAGAAGCCAGGAGCGGCTGCCGCCTGCGGGAGGAAAAGGAGCCCAGGAGTTCGGAATTCAGCCACAGGAAAAGATAAGAACTGAGCAGCAAAGCAGGGGCACTGAATGTGTTTCCTGGCTGCATCCCACAGTTTGGGACCCTGGGGAAGAATGGACTTGTGACTATGGTGGGTGGGATGAAGTGCCTTGGATCCCCAGGGACCCCACCTTGTTGGTTTTGTTGCCCAGCCCCCTCTCTGTGCTTGGAGGCAGGGGCTGGAGCTGTGTGAGGGGAAGGATACCCCTCCCCCAGAGAACTTTGTTTGAACTCTTGTTTTGAATTGAAGTGATAATGCTATCATGTACTTTGTGTTTGTTTAAGGGCCAGTGGCCACTTTGGTAACTTTAGTTCTGTACTTTGAAAATGTGACCTAAGAAATGTTCACAGCTAATTCAAAAGTAAATTGTCTATGCTATGGGCATGAAAGATCTTGGGGCCAAATGTAATGGGAATGCAAATTTGGAAGATCTTCCCTGCCCCTGGGCTAAAGTGCACCTGGAGACTGGGGTGGGAGGCTTGTTTTTCAGTAGATACTTTTTGATTGGCCAGTGGGTCAATAAGGTTGTTACATTCTCTGAGCCAGAAGAAGGCTATATAAGCCCTGATGTGTAGCTTTGTTTTGGGACTCACTTTGAGAAGTGTTCTGTGATTTGATCTGAATTCTGGGAAGCCGTTGTTGAGAGTCCCCCGGCTTTGAAAAACCCAGATGTGGAAACCCAGATGTTGACTGGGTATGGATGTAATGGCTGGACAGTTTGGAAA
>NW_027185876.1:19678276-19733357 GCF_028583685.1 Petaurus breviceps papuanus
AACAAGGTAAACGATATATGCCTGACTGATTAAAGTAAGCTTGTTAATCCATTTTGAGTTGCTTTCCTTTAACAAAGCAGATCCAAGAACCTGTATGGGCAGCAAACCCTGAGGACGCGCTTGGGGTGCTTGCTGCTACAGATGAGCAAGCAGAGGAAGTGCAATCAGACCATAGAACCCTTTTTGTGGGACAAAAAGGATCAAAACATGGAACCAGAAGAAGTCAACAAAGTCAAAACTCCTGCATCAAAAGCTTCCAAGAAAAATATGAAATGGTTACAGGCCATGGAGGAGCTCAAGAAGGATTTTGAAAATCAAGTAAGAGAAGTGGAGGAAAAATTGGGAAGAGAAATGAGAATGATGCAAGAAAATCATGAAAAGCCAGTCAACAGCCTACTAAAGGAGACCAAAAAAAAGTACTGAATAAAATAACACCTTAAAAAATAGACTAACTCAAATGGCAAAAGAGACCCAAAAAGCCAGTGAGGAAAAGAATGCCTTAAAAAGATGAATTGCCCAGATGGAAAAGGAATTTCAAAAACTCACTGAAGGAAATAATTCCTTCAAAATTAGATTGGAGCAAATGGAAGCTAATGATGTTATGACAAATCAAGATACTATAAAACAGATACAAACAAATGAAAAAAATAGAAGGCAATGTGAAATATCTCATTGGAAAAAAACCACTGACTTGGAAAATAGATCCAGGAGAGATAATTTAAAAATTATTGGACTGCCTAAAAGCCATGACCAAAAAAAGAGCCTAGAAATCATCTTTCAAGAAATTATCAAGCAAAATTGCCTTGATATTCTAGAACCAAAGGGCAAATAGAAATTGAAAGAATTCATCAATCACCTCTTGAAAAGGATCCCAAAAAGAAAACTCCTAGTAGCCAAATTCCAGAGTTCCCAGGTCAAGGAGAAAAGATTACAAGCTATCAGGAATAAACAATTTGAGTATTGTAGAAACACAATCAGGATAACACAAGATCTAGCAGCTGCTACATTAAGGTATTTCAAGGGCTTGGAATATGATATACCAGAGGTCAAAGGAGCTAGGATTAAAACCAAGAATTACCAGCCCAGCAAAACTGAGTATAATACTTCAGGTGAAAATATGATCATTCAAAGAAATAGAGGACTTCCAAGTATTCTTGATGAAAAAAACAGAGCTGAACCGAAAATTTGACTTTCAAATATAAGAAGCAAGAGAAGCATGAGAAGATAAACAGGAAAATAAAATCATAAGGAACTTATTAAAGTTGAACTATTTACATTTCTATATGTATATGGAAAAAACAATCATTGTAACTCATGAGACTTTTCTCAGTATGAAAATAGTTGAAAGGAATATATATGTATACATACATATATGTATAGGAGGGTGTGTGTGTATATAAATCCATATGTGAGTGTGTGTATATATGTATGCATGTATACATAGAGGACACAGGATCAGTTGAATAGGAAGGGATGATATCTAAAAAATAAAATTAAGAAGTGAGAGAGGAATATATTGAGAGGAGAAAGGGAAAGATAGAATAGGGTAAAGTATCCCATATAAAAGATGCAAGAGAAAACTGTTACAATGGAGGGGAAGAGTAGGAAGGTGAAAGGGAATGGGTCAACCTTTCTCTCATTGAATTTGGCTTAAGGAGGGAATAACATACACACTCAATTGGGTATCTTTCCCTGCAGGAAAGTAGGGGGAAGGGGATAAGAGGGGAGATGATAGAAGGGAGGGCACATTGAGAGAGAGGGTAGTTGGAAGCAAAAACTTTTGAAAAGGGACAGGGTCAAAGGAGAAAATAGAGCAAGTGGGGGCCAGGATAGGATGGATGGAAATATAGTTAGGCTTTCACAATATGTCTACTATGGAAACGTTTTGTGTAACTACACACATACAACCTATATTGAATTGCTTATCTTCCCAGTGGGGGTGGGTGAGGAGGGAAGAAGGGAAAGAATCTGGAAATCAAAGTTTTAAAAACAAATGTTAAAAATTTTGTTTTTTACATGCAACTGGGAAATAAGATATATAGGCACTGGGGTATAGACATCCATCTTGCCCTACTATAAAGTTAAAGGGGGTAGGATATAAGAGAGATTGGGGGAAGGAGTATTCAGTATCCTTTTATCTTGGGATGGGGGGGTAGGAGAAAGACAGGGAGAAATTTTATTACTCAAAATCTTGTGGAAATGAATGTTGAAAACTAAAAATAAATTTTAAAAAATAATTTTTAAAAGATAGAAAAGAGGGGAGAGTGGCTAGTGCAAGAGAGATAGCCTGGGAAAGAATTGAGGGATCAAAGCATTGGGGTCACAGTATAAAACAAGAGCAGAGTTTTATAAAGGAAGGCAGTGCGAGAAGTGAAAAGTCAATAGATTATGGTTGGATAGGGGGATCTCAGAATTATTGGATGCTACAGAATTCAAGGATTTCAGAATTCTTGAAAATTAGCTGTTTGTTTTAGTTAGAGCTAAAAAGGATGCTAAATGTGAGTGGCTAAACACACACATACACACACACACACACACATACACATATACCACTTCCAGAATTGTTGTTTAATTAGTATAGGGAATTCCTGGTAAGGAATTTCCTCCTCCCAAAGCAGGCTGGTCATTATTCTACAACTTAAAGAGAACATGGAAAGGTTAGGTGAATTGCCTAGGGTCAGACATCCAGTCTATGTCATTAGATTGTGAGCTGTACAGCAGGGACTGTCTTTTGCCTTTCTTTGTAACCCCAGCTCTTGGCAAAATGCCCATCATATAATAGGCGCTTAATAAATGTTTCTTAACTGACTAATGTCAAAGACAAGACTTGTACCCAGGTTTCCTTCACTCCAGAGAAAGCTTTCCTCCACTGTACCACACTATCTCTTGATGGAGGGAGGGAGGGGGAAGAAGGAGAGGAAGTGGGGGAGAAGGGGTCTGTGTGAGTGTGTGTGTGTTGCCACAGAAGTGGTGCATATCAACAAACCTTCAGAAACGTTTGATTGAATTTGTTAAATTGTCAAATTCACAAATAATAAATTCACAATTTGCCAAACTTGTTAACAATTTGGCAGATATTTAACAATCATAATATCTGAAATTTAGGAGGAATTTTAAGGAATTATGAAGCTGTCTTTAGACATTAATCAGGCTGTCTCAATAAGGCTGAGAATTTTGGCAGATACATTTTTGCCCTACAATGAAGTTAGAATGACAAGTGAAAAGAAAACTACGCACACATTAAAAGTGTCTCTTCCTCCTCATTCTGAAGCGATCGGTGTTTTGAGATTCTACACTAAACTGTCATGTAGTATTGCAGAATCCACATGACCCATGGAAATTGGCATCCAACTAGAGGCTGAGTCTAAAATGAGCAAATTGGGCTGTTTTGTATTCCATGTAATACTTTCACTTACTTGTGTCCTTCACCTACAAATCAAGTCCTATCTGTCTTTTCTAGGCAAGCTAGGTTACCAGGGGGAACAGAGGATAAAGCACTAATCCTGGCAGACCTGAGTTCAAATCCAGCCTCAGACACTTACTAGTTGTGTGACCCTGACCAAGTCATGTAAGGGCTTTCTACCTCAGTTTCCTCAACTGTAAAATGGAGATAATAATACCTACCTCTCAGGGTTGCTGTGAGGATCAAACGAGATATTTGTAAAAGTGCTTTGCGAACCTTAAAGTGTTATATAAATGCTAGTTATGATCATTGTTATTGTTATAAACATGTACTTGATAAACATATTTATATAAAAACATTATTATAAATGTTAGCTATGGCAATATTGATATTTCTAATATATTGATCTAATTAATATGATCATATAGCTAGCATTTATATGATACTTTAAATTTGGCAAAGTACATTGCCTGACACCTATTTATCACCATCATTATTATTTTTATTATACCTGGTGTCATTGAACTCTGACACAGGGGGAAAAAGGATGAGTTCACTGTCAGAAGATTTGGCTTTGTATCTGACACTGTCTGTCTGTCAGTCAGTTATCGAGCATTTATTAAGTACCATAGTGCCAGGCACTATGAAAAGCATGGGATACAAGAGGTAGAAGACAGATGCTCTTCTCTCAAGGAGTTTAAACCCAAGTCTCATATTACTCATCTGTATAATGTGGTCAGCATTATTTAACCCTACCTCTGCAGGATATTGGGAGAATAACATGAAAATATAACTATCAATTGTAAATCATCAAGAATTATGCAGATGTTTAATTCAAAGCAACAAGCATTAAGCATTTACTGTGTACAAAACCCCATTTTGTGTACTGGGGGTATAAAAACAAAGCACCTCCTTAGGAACTTACATTCTCCTAGAGAGATACATGTTCCCAAAACAATAAATATGAGGTATATACAGAGTAACATCATGAGGGAAATAAAAGTACTAAGAACTGGGTGGGAGATGGGCATCAGTAAAGACCTCCTTTACACCTCGTTGTTCTTTGAAGGAAGCTGGGGATTCTAGGAGTTTGAAGTGAAGAGATGCATCATCAACATCATCATCATCATCATCACTCTGACCATCACCATGACCTTCACCACCACTTACATAGCATTTTAAGGTTTACAAAGTGCTTTGATTCATCTTGTCCTCACACCAACACAGGGAGGTAAGTTCTGCTATTATTCCCCTTTTATAAATTTTCCTATTTCCACTGGAGGCACAACTTTCCTTCCATGGTGCAAAACCAATGTGACCTGTCCACAAGGTGTCCTCCCCTACCCCTGTCAAGACGGTCCTGAGAGATGGATCCACTCCAATCCACTCTTCTATGTGCTTCAAAGTTAAAATCCAAACTTTCTGTGCACATCATTGCATTACAATTACGTCTGAAAGATTGCAACACACTTTCCAATTATATGTCTTTTTTCCAATGTAAATTTCTTCACTCCTCTTCTACATAGAGAAAAAAGAATCTTATCTCAAACCCATATATATATAGAGGGGCCTTCCTTTATGCCACATTTCATGTTGATTTCTGTTTACATTAAAGATGTCATTGTCTCTTTGTCCCTGATCCCCCAGCTCTTCTAGGGCAGACAATCAAGACAATTACCCTTAGCTTTAGAGGGTTCAGTGTTCCTTACTGCTCAAGAGAGGCAGCTAAGTGAAGTTAGTAATTCCTGCGGTTGGTGTTTTAAACAATCTTAAACTCATATATACTTGTAGTGAGTCCAGTGATTTCGGCTGCTGAAGGATAAGTATAGCAAAAAAAAAAAAAAAAGCAGTAACTCCACCAGCTCCACCAGATTTTTTTAAGACTCTTTGGTCAATTTGCACAGAAATGAAGGAAATTAAAAGAATCTCCTCACAAAAGCTCCATTCAATTGCTTTACAATTTTGTTAAGTCGAGAGCCAGGGGTGATTTTAAGGGGAACCAAGCAAACAACCCAGGAGTATGTCAGGAATTGAAAAGTATTTCAGACTATAATAATTCATATAAGAATTTGCTCTGAGAAAGTTCATTTGGCATCAGAAAAAAGATTATTAAATTGTTTAAAATTTAAATAAATTAATTAAAATAAAATTATAAAATTTTTTTAATCATTTTTAAAACTCCTGATTATTTATCTAGCTAGCTGACTGGGTCATAAACTAATGACATTACAAACTCGTTCCCCTACAGAGAATAAGCCACAGCACAGATGAAGACCAGAAGATGGCAGCAGAGAGCAGCATTATAACACCACCTGCGGACATAAGTTTATTTGTAGTTTGAGAGACAAAAGTTATCCCAGTCACACATGTTTCCTGTCCTATTTCCTCTACACATTTATCTGACCATGTATTTCCCATGTGTTAACTATATGTCTTCCCTAAATCAATAGCACGTTAGTGCTAGAACTCGAACCAACATTTCTTAACTCCTAATTCTTCATCTATTTCTTTTCCCATTTCCTTTACATAAAAATATGCCCTTGAGCTTTTTTTCTGAGGAGAAGGGCAGGAGCTAAGAGGAGGCTAAATTAATCTGTGTAGGACTTCCTACCCCCTACTCAGTTGCTTGGATCCTCAATTTCCCCACAGATAGTTCTATCTAAATTGCCATGAGGACCAACCTACATAATCTGATTTGACAACACAAGATATTCCCCCATCAGATTATTACATCATCTTAAATGCAATCATTAAAGATATTTCCTTCAGGTCCATCTCCAGTTTTCTTTTATTAAAATGTAAATTTAGCCGATCTCCAGTTTGTGTCTACATTGCCTTACAATGGTTTATTAGCTGTTTGGAACAAATAATACATCCTTCTCATAAAAAAAAAAATTGAATACAGTGTGGCGATATTTCTAGGACAGTACACAAAAAATCTATCTAGCTTATGACAGAGTTGTCTAGAATAAGGGTAAATTCTAGGTCCTATGAAGAGGGGGTCATCACATGCAGTAAAAGAAAACATATCTCCTCTCCCTTTCCTGGTACTCAACAAACCCTAGAGAAAAGTGCAAATACACCAGACTTGTCTTTGATACCACTCTTATCTTGTACAGGGGAACAACTAAATTAATACATTTATGTACGTGTGTATCATGAATTGCTGGTAAATGTTTAACAACTGACTCTCTGAGGGGAAAAATTATATATACAACACACTTTTAAGTTTATTCTGCATTGTTAACATTTCTCTAACATTTTCTTAAGTCTAGATAATCAACAAGACAATCAATCAAGCCCTGATTTGTAGAATTTGGCCATTTCTGAGGTATAAATGCTCCCAGTGAAATTTTAACAATCTGCTTTCTTGACCTGTTCTAACTGGCTCCAGCATACCATTACATGTAAAGTAATTATAATAGCACACACCTATATAGGAAATTTTAAGCAAAGTTAGAAATGTTTATACATGCATTATATGTATGTATATATAGTTAGAAATGTTTATACATACATTATATATATGGCACATGAAAAAATATATAAATATATAATATTAGTTTTACTTTCTTGTTAAATATCTAAATAGCCCATATAAACATATTCCTATATGTTGTATAGGTACAGTATAGTCTTTTTGTTGTTCAGCATATGATTTGATCAGTGTGGAAAGCTCCTTAGAGCAGGAACTCCTACAATGAAAATTTGCAGATGTTCTGCAATTTATCATATTAGGGAGTTGCCTGGGGTAGCAGGCATTTAAGTGATTTGCCTAGGGTTAGTGGGGCTTGAACTATCCAATATATCATGTTTTCACTCATATCTATTTCCATCTTTACATAGACATAGGTACAAATGAACACTTCTCTTGGCTTACTGAAAAGACTTCAGTGCTCTAGGCCTCCCTTCCAAAAGTTATGTGTGTACAGCTAAATGACAATATGGTAGTCCACATAGATGGGAAGCCCCTACGTGCTTGTGACATCTGATCATTTGAAAGGTCAGCCACAGGTTGAGTCAACTCCTGGATTTTTTTTGTTTGGTTGGTTTTTTCTTTCTTTTCTTTTTGAGTCAGTTTCTTTACCTTTCAACCAACTGAAGTCTCAGAGCCCCAGGTGTTTATCTTGAAGCCCAGGATAAAAGATAAAACCTCAAAAACAAGACCCTTAAACCAGTTGTGATAAACTAAGCTCCAAGATACAGGTCTAGAATGGAGGAATAAAAGTGAACACCCTGCAAGTAAGACCTACTATAATGTAAAAGCACAGAGACTGGGCCAGTATGTGCTCCATCGTTCAATCAATAAAATAATAAGCATCTATTAAGCATTTATGAGCCAGGGACTTTGCTAAGGGCTGGAGACACAAAGCAAAAGCAAGAACAGTACCTGCCCAAAAGGAGATTGCTGTACATTCTCATAGAAAAGGCAACATGTACATATATAGGTATTTGCAAGTTACATTAAAGAAGATGCAAAGTAATTTTAAGGGGTAAAGCACCGGAAGCTAGGGGAATGGGAAAGAGTTGGTGCAGAAAGAGGTGCTTGATGGGGGTGGCTAGGTGGCACAGTGAATAGAGCACTGGCCCTGGAGTCAGGAGGACCTAAGTTCAAATCTGACCTCAGACACTTAACACTTACAAGCCCTGTGACCTTGGGCAAGTCACTTAACCCCAATTGCCCTGCCTTCCCCCTCTAAGATGCAAAAAAGAAAGAAGGGCTTGAGATGAGCCTTGAAAGAAGGCAGGAATTTTAAAAGACCTTAGAGGTGAGGAGGGAGAGTGTCCCAGGCTTGGGAGACAGCCAAGGCAGGAGTGCAGAGATTGGAGATGAGAGTGCCCTGTGTGAGGAACAATAAATAGGTCAGTTTGTACAGTACTTGGAAAGGAACAATTTGTAAAAAGACTAGTAATGTAACAAAACTGGAAGGTTAAACAGAACATGGACAAAACTGCCTTTCCTGATTCTGGTCAAGCTCAGGCTTCGCATGGGTGTGGAAGAGAAGTGGAAAATCATTTATTGGATTCCATTAACTGCAGATCATCTAACTGTGTAGTTAGTGTCTGATACAATACCAATATAAGCCAAGTTCAGTAAGTGTAAGTGTTGCCTTTTTTCCATGTTGAGTATAGAACCTGTTCATTTTAATGTAATGCAATAGCTTTTGGCTAACCCATTATTTTTTCCTTTTTAGTATATTTATTTAATATTTAATTTATATGTAATAATATATAATTTACATAATATAGTATGTTACTTCTAATATATCATTATTTAATAGATTTTATTGATTTTATTGAATATTTACAAGTTACATATATAAAAAAATTTTACATCCATTTTTTAAAATTTTGAGTTTCAAATTCTCTTTCTTTCTCCCACTTCTCCCCCCTCCTTGACTAGGCAATTTGATATTAATTGTACTGTGAAGTCACACAAAACTTATTTCCATATTAGTCAATTTTTTAGCTAACTCGTGATGCATTTCTGCTTACTACTCCCACCTCCTCATTCCTCCCTCTCTAAGCACCTAGTGCCTTGATTCTGTCCTAAGCTCCCACCACAACACCCAAACTAAGTTGACCCAAAATGTTCCATGCTTCAGAATAACCTATTCCCCCTTCTTCCCAAATCAAAAGTCCCTTTTGGCATGATTTGGCTGAACTCATTCATATTCACAGGATTATTAATATTTCTATAAACAAATATATTTATATTTCTATAAATGCTATTATTAAACTAAATGAATAATGTAAAGTTAAACTTTTCATTGGATTGAGATATCATGGGTAAATTTTAATAGAGTACAGCGGGAATGTAGAGGTCAAGAATCGAAGCATTACCTTTGCCCAGGGGTGAAGAACCTATGGCCTCAAGGCCACATATGGCACTCTAGGTCCTTTCATTAAGAGAATTTGTTCTGTGAAGTCTGATTCAGTCAAAGAACCACACTTAAGGACCTAGAGTGCCACATGTGGCTTTGAGGTCAAAGGTTCCCCACCCCTGCCTTATCACTGAGTGGATAGATGTGTGTGCCTTTTCCCAGATAGAACCTAGGGAGTTCAGTATCTGGCACTCTACTTCAAGGGGTTACTTATCTGGCTTTTTTTATCCCACTCTGGTGAAACTTGACCAGTCACTGTGTGATAGACCCACAAGAATGTTCATCTAATGCCCTATAAAAACCTTCAGTCTCACAAGGCACTGTGAACATAGTGAGCATAGAACAGGCTTTATTTACATAGTAAAGTACACAGAAAGGAGTTTCAGGAGGCCCATAAAAAGTAAAAAGCCCTGCTCTCCCTTTCCTGTGAGCTTCTGCCTCCCCTCAACAGGGACTTGTGACTCTCACAATGGTCTTCAGCAGAGTTCGCTGGTGTGGTTTTTTTCTCCCATCAGAAATCCGAGACTGTCTCCAGATTGTCTGAATGTGCTTCCTCAGATGTCCTCAGACACTTGTTCCTTTTCTCTAGGACCTAGGACTCCACAGATATAGAACTACAATTGATGCTTGGCCAGGATCAAAATACGTCAGTGATTCAAACTTCGGATTTTTCATTTCATGTCCTGTATTCCCCAAGGGGCAGCTAGGTAGCACAGTGGATAGAGTGCTTGGTGTAGAGGCAAGAAGAGTATCTTCCTGCGTTCAAAACCCACCTCACACACTTTCTAGCTTTGTAACCCTGGACAAAGCATTTAACCCCAGTTGCCTCAGTTTCCTCATTTTTTAAATGAGCTGGAGAAGGAAATGGCAAAATCACTCCAGTATCTTTGCCTGGAAAACCCCAAAATGGGGCCACAAAGAGTTAGAAAGGACTGAAACAACTAAACAACGAAGTCTATAGTCCCACATCCACAAACATTTCCTCAGGTGACTGTGGGAAGAACATGTTCTTGCTTGGTTAGCTCTAAACATCTCTTTTTCACTTCAGACCAGTTTCCGGTAATTTCATCCCACTTACCCAATCCTTCCATGTGTCTGAGCAGTCATTTCTCATCAATAAAATATAATTTTTCATTTTTATGATATTATTTGATGTCAATGTCCTCCATGTCAATGCCTCCCAACTGTCTTTAAGAAAAATTAACAAATCTATAAGACTTTGATGTCTGTTGACTTTTCCTCATACATTCTCTTCTCCAGCATATTTTTGCCATCCTCCCTTTCCATCCTTAAGTCAAGTCAACCTTTTCATAAAAATAACTGACTATTCAAAAAGATATGTTTCTAATAGATTTTAAATGATATTTTTATTTTTACATTGCCTAAAATTTCCCCTGTATCTGCCTTCCCCTCTCAGCAAGCTCTCCCTCAAAACAAAAGATTTTTTTAAAGAGGAAAAATATCAGCAACAACAAATAATTTATTAGAAAAAGTGTGGCAGTGTATTCAATGTTCTGTATCCCTAGATCCACAATAAAGACGTATATTGTTATGGGGGTAGGGGACATCTCATATCCTTTCTTTGGAGTTAAACTTGTTCTTTATAATGCTATAGCCTTCTATTTCAGCTGTATTGTGATTGTTCATCTTTCCATTTATATTGTTGTAGCTTGTTTTCTTGCATCTGATCACTTTATATCAATTCATATGTCTTTTCAAGCTTCTTTGAACTAAAGTACATATTCATTTAATTGGGAGAACCTTCTCAAGTTCTTAAAAGAATTCTTCTACTTCACTATTCTTTATCTAGTTGGTATGTATGCTGCCTTTATTTTCACGGTGGCCTTTTTAAAAATGCTAGTGATAAACACCACAATCTGAAATGCCAAGTCTCATGAACTGATGTTTCCTGTTGTTGTGGGATGCATAAGAAAACCTACTCCACTTATTTTTTTCATTGCCTTTCATGGGAAATAATGTCACACTTAAAGGGGATAGCCATTCTGAGAGAAATAGAGAAAAGAATATGGAATTAAGAGAACTAGCAGCCAAGTCACCCTACCAAGAGAACATCCAAGAGTATTGAAAGAATTGATTGATGTCATTTCTGAGTCATTGGCAAAAAGGATAGAGTGCTGATCCTGGCATCAAGGAGACCGGAGTTCAAATCTAACCTCAGACATTAGCTGTTCGACCCTGGTCAAGTCACTTAATCTCCATTAGCCTCAGTTTCCTCAATTATAAAATGAGGATAATAATAGCACCTACCTCCCACGGTGTGAGGGTCAAATGAGACATCTGTAAAAAAGCTCTGCTTTTCCTTCTCAATTTATCACCTCCCTCTACCCAACTCTAGGTGGTGCTGAAGGGCAACAGCTGTTACAGGAACTCTTGGCCAGTGAAATTAATCCTCTCTAATTGTTCAAGATTCATTCAGCTGAAATCTTTTAGTAGCTGGTTGATTCTAATGATTTAGCCCTGAAAGAGAGTTTGGGTTTTGTTTTTTTTAAAGCAATCGGGGTTAAATAACTTGCTCAAGGTTACACGGCCAGTTATTTCTGGGTCTGGTGCTGATTATCTGAGCCCAGATTTGATCTCCAGGTCATCCCAACACTAGGGCCAGTGCTCTTACTCGCTGCACCACCTGGCTGCCCCAGTTTGGGTTTCTTTAAAGGACCTTCTCCTGTGTGTTTCCTCAGGTTCCTCCCATACAGAGAACCTATGCTGTCTATCCTTCACATTCCTATCCATCTCTATTTCTCAGGATCCCATGGCTTAAATGAGAGATTCCTGGCTCTCAGTGACTCATGTTTTTAATTAAAAAGTCACAAGATATCCAAATTTTCCCCATAACCTTATCGAATGTTCTTCTCCTGCTAGGGGAAGAGAGAAGAGGGGAAGGGGAAGGGGAAGGGGAAGGAAACATTTATTAAGGACCTACTATGTTCTAGGCACTGTGCTAAATGTTTTACAAATGTTTTCTCATTTGATCCTCACAACCACCCTGGGAGGTAAGTGCTATTATTATCCCCTTTTTTACAATTGAGGAAACTGAGATAAACAGGTTAAATGATTTGCCCAGGGTCACACAGTTAGTAAGTATCTGAGACAGATTTGAACAAGAACCATCCTGACTCCAAAACCAGAATTCTATCCCACCCACAAGTAATTTAGTCAGTCAATAAACAGTTATTAAGCTCCTACTATGTACCAGGGACTATGCTAAGGGCAGAAGATACAAAGAAAGGCAAAAATAGTCCCTGTTCTCAAGAATCTCACAAGTCTACTGGGGAGACAACTGCAAACAGCGATGTACCAGCCAACTATTCTGTACGAGAAAACTGGAGGCAATCAACAGAGGGAAGGCCCTAGAATCAAAGGGAATGGGGGAATAAAGGAACCAGGAGGAAAAAGAAAAATCTCTTTTCATGAACTGTTGCATGATATGTGAGTTTCTCATTTCATTCCAATATCAAACTTCAATAACCAGAGAATTGACTTGAGTCAGGCCCCACCCAGGACACCAAATCCAAGGCAAAAACATAATGAAAATAGAACATAGAAAAGAAAGTCTTGCACTTACATTTTTTAAAATTGAGTTTTAAACATTGGAGGAGAACTCTTAAGAATAATTCATAAGAAAAAGGCAGGGGTTTGAGTTGATTTCAAGCTAAATGTGAGTCAGCACTATAACATGGCAGGCAGACAAGCTGATGTGAACTTAGCCTGCATTGATAGAAGTCTAGAGGCCAGAAAAAGGGAGGTAATAGCCCCATTGTGCTCTGAGATGGCAACACCACACTTGGAGTATTATATTCAGTCCTGAACAAACCAGGGTACATCCAGAGGAAGGAGAGCAAGACAATGAGGTGACTTAGAACCATTTCATAGGAGCATGGTGCTCAGAGCATAGTAAGAGTTAAATAAATGGTTTCTAAGTAAATAAATGTGTCACCCCAGAGGATAGAACTATCACAAAAGGGTGGGAGGTATAGGGAAGCAACAGATTTTGCTAGAAAGATCTTCCTAATATTGGAAGGTGCAAAAAAATAATACAAATGTATGCTGTAGTAGATAAGGTACTGGAATGGTTTGCATTTCCTTCTCCAGCTCATCTTACAGATGAGAAAACGAAGGCAAACAGGGTTAAGTGACTTGCCCAGGGTCACATACCTAGTAACTGTCTGAGGCCAGATTTGAACTGAGGAAGATGACTGTTCCTGACTCCATGCCAGGACTCCATCCACTCTGCTATCCAGCTGCCAGAGGTCAGCTAGCAAAACCCAAATATTCGCAAATGAGGAAAATGAGGCCCAGAGATATTAAGTGACTTATATTGTAGAGTCAGGATTAGTACGCAGGTCTTAATTTTACAAAGACATCATTAATAAAATGGGGATGGGATGCTTTGAATAAGAATAAGAGACCAACAAACCACAAAAAATGTGAACATCTAGTATAATGTAAATTCCTCAGGCTAGGGATTTGTTCATTCTTGTCTGTATCCCTCCCACCAGGCCCATAGAAGATACTTAAACATAGATTGATTAACTTCCTAGCTGTTATTATTTTATTAGCCCTTTCCCATGACTCCATTCAATTTGGTTTCGATAAATGACCATGAACCCTTTAATTAGAAATCATGTCTAATCTGATGTTTCATACAATGCTTCCACCGGTGGCTAGTTGCCCAATCAATTTATTTTATTTCATTTTATTTTTTTGCTTCTTGGAGGGCAATTGGAGTTAAGTGACTTGCCCAAGGTCACAGGCTAGTTTTTGTGTTAAGTGTCTGAGGTTGGATTTGAACTCAAGTCCTCCTGATTCCAGGGCTGGTGCTCTATTCACTGTGCCACCTAGCTGCCCCAGTCCCATCAATTTATAGTAATACTGATCAAAATGAATTGATTCAAGGTCAACTTCCCCAAACACGTCATTTTATTTGGCATGAGAATGTAGAACAATATGAAAAGCAATGCAAGAAATGTTGGCATCATTTTCTGGCTAGAATACAAGACACATAATTCCAGATATTAAGAACATTTTATTCCAGCAATATATGTGAATGGATTTTAACATGTACTCAACATTTGATGGGCCTCTGCAATCATATTTAAAAATAAATGGCAAAATCATCACATATCAAAACAAATCCAGAAGGCAGAAAATAAACCTCTCAAATGAAAAAGAAATAAAGAAATCCCAGTCAGAACAATGCTTCCAAAGCACAATAATTTTGAACTTAAACTATGGAAGGAAGAAAATTCTCAGAATGAAAACATTCTCTGCAAACATCCACCTTTTTCTCATCTCCTATAATCAAAATCTGCAATTTTTTATAACCCATGGCAGCTGATCTTGATAGGTGCAATGACAGAAATACATAAAAGAGAATTATATGGTAACTTCTCATAGGAAATGTTGATCCACTGGAGTATTGCAAACAGCTTCTTCCATCGAGCTATTCACAAATGAGGTCTAAAACTAAAGCAATGCATCTAAATATTTTTTTTTGGAGGGGGAAAGGTACCGCAATTGGAATTAAGTGACTTGCCCAAGGTCACACAGCTATTAAGTGTTAAGTGTCTGAGACAGTATTTGAACTCAGGTCCTCCTGACTCCAGGGCCAGTGCTCTATTCACTGTGCCACCTAGCCACCCCTGCATCTAAATTTTTCAAAAAGATTGGAAGAAAGATAAATATAGTTCATAAAAACCCAACACCCTTACACTATAAGGAAATGGAACTAATTTAAAAGAGTAAAATTCCATTCCACAATTAGACACATAGTCAAAAAAATATGAATGAATGTAACACCCACTCCTGTCCAGGCAGGGTAGAGAAAGGACAGCTATGTGCAATGTGTATGGAGATGTGACTCCTAATTATCTGAATGTTCAGCATAATAATGCATATCTGCTATGAGAGACTTACATCAGGTAGACCTGTTGCAATCTAGAGGTGCTAGGAACCATGAAATCCAAGGGTACAGGGCAAGGGTCTGCCTTGAAAGAATGTGACCATTCAAACCTTCTTTCAGTCCAAGTAGCAAGTTTATTAAGATACTGGTTGGGGTGGGCGAGATTCCTAGTGAGTCTGTGCTATTTGTGACCCAATACAAGTGTCGTGATTTTAAGAGTCTGAGCATTTGATGAGGATAAGATTGATATTTTATACAGAAAGACTGTGGAAAGATCTGGATGGGATCTAGGAGTGGCAAGTAGCCTGCAGAGGTAACAGAGAATGAAGGACCAGGCTGGGTCAGGGCCATAATGAAAGGGCAATTGAAAGGATTATTGACTGGAATATGATGCCTCAGGTGAATCTGGGTTCCTGAAATTTGTGGGAAAGTTCAAGGACTAAGAGTCTTTGCTTTTTGGGGGTCCATCAGACCCAGCCACTCTTCAAGATATACTTGAAAGAAGAAGCAACTAACTAGTGACCTCCTGAGTTTCAGGATACATAATTTCTGAATTCACTATGCAAGTAGGAGCATAAGATGTCTCTACACATTTTCTCCCCCATTAGATTGTAAGCTCTTTGAGGGCAGGGACTATTTTTTTGTATCCCCAGTGCTTAGCACAGTGTCTGGCACATAATAGGCACTTAATAAATGTTTGCTGGTTGGTGAGATGTTTGTTGATTAACGTTTATTCTTGCTCCAAATTCAAATAAGTTGTAGACTGGAACAAATAACAGAGAACTAAGCAACATGTATGGGCCTTTGATCTGAAGGCCATGGAGATTTAATTGAAGTGAATTACTTTAAGTGGGTTTAAATTCAATTTAATTTGGGGCTCCATTTATTAATTGCTACCAATATACTTTTTGAATGTCTTCAAGAGTGAATTACTTAATTCACCTTAATCTCTAGATTGAAAACATCTGAAATTGGTAAAACTGAACTCTAAGAAGCCATCCCCCTGCCTCTCCCTGTTGAAAGATTTTGTCCACCCCTCCACTCCTTTTTATTACATATTGATACTTCAGACCTAATATTTTATATCAGCTTTGCTCCTCAGTTGAAATTGTCAAACTGTCCTGGAGGATCTCATAAGATTAGGATTATATAAATTTATAGACAGGGAAATTAACCTCTTAGTCACAGAGAGGAGCACAGGGACAGGTATTCTAACAATGGTGCAAGACAGGCAGTGATTAGGTATAAAAGGAATATTTTATCAAACTGCAAAAAAGACTTGAATTTGGAGACTCAAAAGATTTCTTTGGACATAATTCTAATCTCCCCTACCCTTCACTAACCTCCCCGACACAATACACATAAAATAAGTGGGAAGTGTGCTTACTTTTCTGAAACTAGATAAATTTGATAGTATATCAATCTTATTAGTCTAAAGGGAACTTGAAATGATAGCATGCATATTAGATTGAGGATGAACATTGGTGTCAGAAAGACTCTATACCAATGCTAGGAGTTCCCTACACTAATAAAATCAGAAGATCAGATTTTTTAAATATTACTTTAGAATTACAAAATGTCAGAGTTGGAAGGGACTTCCTAAGGACAAGGCATCTAGCCTCCATAGTATCTCTTAACACCAGTTCATCCAGACTTGGCTTGAATACTTTTAGTGAAAGGGAATACACTACCTCCCATTAAATTGTAAACTCCTTGAGGGCAGAGACTGTCTTATGCCTTTTTTTTGAGTACCGCCCTAATGGCTGGTACTTAGTAAGTGTTTAATAAATGTTGATTGATTGAATGATTACCTCCAAAGACAGCCCTATCCATTTTGTGACAACTGAAGGTTAGGTATTTTTCCTTCCATCAAATTTAAATTTTCCTCTTTTCAATTTCTACCCGGCTTTCCTTGATTCTCAATCAACTAACAAGCACTTATTAAATGCTTACTACTTGTTTGACACTGAGCTAAGCCGTGAGAATATAAATGGAAGCAAAAAGAAAGACAATTCTGCCCTCAAGGAGCTATTTTAGTGCTGGTAGACCGAAAGCAGCTTAGAGTAGGAAGAAATGAAGAGTAGGCATGAAAGAGAAAGTCCTTGGTACAGCCTGGAGGGAGATTCTGTCCACTGGAGCCCCATAACCCAAGGGCTACTTCTGATTTTAGAATTTTTCATCCACCTTTCCCTTTCTTCATGAACCTTTAAATGGAAGTTAGTTCATAGCACACTGTTGATCCCTTCTTTACTCCTGTGAATTTCCAACGTCATTGCAGTCATGCACTTATAAGCTAAATATACAATGGAGTTTCACAATCACGGTAGCCTCAGTTCAGGAATGGGGCTTTCAAATAAGGGGACATGGCAATCAATGAATACTCAGTACTACCTGTACAAATTTCTACTGTGTCTACAATAGTGCAAATCAAACATTAAATACTTCATAAATATTAACCATTAATGAGAATTGATCTCTGCATTCTCATTCTTTTCACAGAGCTGAGTTCATGCAAAACCATATCTCACTAGCCCATACCAGTGTATTTACTTTGTCTAAGCAACTAAGAGGATCTAGATAATTCCAACAAAGGTTTTCATGAAATAACATAGTAAGAAAAGTAGCATTTAAATATTACCCTTAAAAAATCTAGGGAACACATTCCTACACATAGACAAATGATAGGTAAAATAATTTTACCTACATCAAGAATACACATGGAAATGCACACATATAGGGCACATGTATTGTCCCCACCCCCATGGAGGGGCAACCCACATGTAAGGAAAAAGAGTAACAAAGGGCAATGAAATAATTCAATCAGACTTCCCCACTGCCCAAGTGACTGGGCTTCCTCCAAGGGGGTGCCCTGGAGGGTTTTTTTCCTGGCCATGGCAGCAGCCGAGAGCATGTTCTCTGTATCTGGTTCATTCTCTTCATTCTTTCTCCTCTGCTGCAACTAGGTCTCTGTTGTTAAAGACTCCAAAGGCCGTCTCCAGTAATTGGGCCTGAGGTGTTTGAGGTTCCATTGCCAATTTCTGCAGTTTTCTCCTAATATCTGGGCCAGAATAATTAATGAAATACATGTTAAGGATTGCTGCCCCTTCTATAGAGTCAGGATCTAAATTTGTATACCTCTTAATAGCTTCTATGATCTTGGAGAAGGGCAAGGTTTTCTTTACCTCTTTCTTTTAGTAATTTCCCTAATCTGATAATTTACTTGCTTTTGAAATGCAGTTCTTAGGCCTTCTAATAGGCAAAATACCACATGGTCTCTCTTTTCTCTGTCCTCCCAGATCTGCTAATCCCATCCTGGGTCACTAGTGGGAACAGCAGCTGTTCCTGGGGATTATTTTCTGGGGTCATTGCTAGCCAAACGATCCCCAAATTTGGGAGCTTGTTCCCAGATTCTCTTCTCCTCAGTGGAACAACAGGTGGAGAAGAGGATATGCAAATCATCCCAAGAAAGCTCACATTGTAGGGATATGTCTCTGAAGCTCTCAGTAAACTTTATTGAGTCTTCAGAGAACTTCCCCAATTTTTCTTTAACTTGAATGAGATCCGAAATGGAGAATGGGACATGCACTCTAGTTGTCCCACCAGACAAGAGAACCACTTCCCTTAGGGGAAAAAGCCCTGAAGGTGCTATGGGGACAGGGGTTTGGGAAGGGAGATAGGAAGTCCCACTTCCTGTGAGGGAGTAGCTAGGGGGTGCTGGCTGAACTGGATCAGATGGCAAGACTGGGGATCCGGCTAGCAAGGGGGAAGATCAGCGAGCACCTGAGGAGCAGAAGGGGTCAGAAGAGGAGACACTCCTAAGACTGCCATGGGGGTAGGGCCTGAAGCCTGAGTGAGTGTCGCCTCAGATGGAGGGGCCACAGAAGGAGGCACCTCAACAAGACCAGTGGCTGGGACCTGAGCAGGGGCTGTTGGGGGGGAGGGTGCCATGGTGGGAGATGCAGGGTAGGAGATATGGATGGCATAGGAGGCAGGAAATGAGGGGTGTTGGGCTAGAGGAAAAGGGAAGGGAAACCAAGGGGGAAAGGGTTGGGAAGCAGCAGGAAGGGCTGGGGGAGCTGCCTTGGCAAAACCTGTGACTGGGACCTGAGCAGGAGTTGCCAAGGGGGGAGGAGCTGGGGCTGAAGCCCTGAGGGCCATAGGAAGGGGCTCATTTAATTGGCTCCTATTGCCCCTTTGTGGAGGGCCTCTAAGCTTCAAGCATCTCACAAATCTTTCCTGAGAACCATGTTCCAAGAAAGTTCAACAAAGGCCATCAAGTAGGCAACTTCTAGCCATCTTCCTTCTCTGTGACAATATAACTGCAAGAGAGTATTATCTTTTAAAGTCCCAAAAACAGGCCATGATTGGTGGTCCTCTAGGTGATACTAAGGCTAAACAGTGTTGGGAAAAAAAAAACTTTTCCTTTTTAAGTTCTCTAGAGAAACTAAATTTTTCCCAATGTTGTGAAAGACAACCCAAAGGCGAACTTCTGGGAACTAAAAAGGATTGACTTCATAAGTGTAGGAGCTGGAAGTCCCTTCCTCCCTAAAGATTTGGGGGTAAGCCTCGAAAAACAAACAAACAAAAAAAGCAAAAAGGTACCTGAAATTTTCCCAATTCTCTAATGCCAAGAGAATTGAAAGAATCTGTCTTACATTTCCTGATGGGGCATCTGTCCTTGTCCTCCATTCTTCAGAAGCTGTGCCCAGGTCCATGGCTTCCAACATAACCAAACTGGACAGAGAACCTGAGAGTGTCAGGCTGAGTATGAGACAGCCTCCTCGATGTCTGACCCAAATGGGACCTGAGAGGTCAGGCCCCCCCCAAAAAAAAACACCTCCAAGGTATTGGAGAGCAAGAAAGGAATAGGGAAATAGAAGAGACTTACATACTTTCCAGTCCTGGCTGGAGAAGAACTTGAGATTAGCAGTGTTTCCTGGGATCAGAGAACCATAAAAATGATGAGATTTAGGGTTCCATAAAATGTAGAGGTATAGGGGTTAGGAGTGCTCAAGACCCCAAAATATCAACATGCTGGGTCCTGCCAAATGAATTCGATTCAAGTCTTCTCTCAGTCAAAGAAAAACAAAGTTTATTAAAGGTTCACCATAATGGGTAGACTCTTAAGGATCTTCAGTATCTGTGATGCTTGTACTGGACAAATGGGCCAGAATTGTCTGACACAGAATAAGTCTGTGCTAGAAAATTCTCCAGCCTTCCCTCTCTCATGGAGGTAAGATGGGGTCTTATATACAGAAAGGTTGTAGGAGGAATCTAGAGGTGGTCTAGAGGAGGAGTTTGGGGAAGGTCTTTAGGAGTCAAATGAGGTTAGACTCCAGTGATGAGGGATTGTAGTATTTTGGGTGGATTTAGGGTGGGAAGTAGCAGGACAGAGGGGGGCTAGGCTAGTAACAGAGGTTTGAACAGAGCCACAATGAAAGTCTTATGGCCTCAGGCAAATGCCTCAGCAAATGGGAAGATTCAATCAGAGTTCAAGGGGGTTCCCAGAGCTCTTATCAGGTGGATTCCTGCTCATTGTGTTTACTCAGATGTGGGGAAAATGTGGATTCTCCCTTTTGTCAGACAGATGATATGGAAATTAATAAGTCTCTTTGACTAAGACTTGAATGATCCAAATCAAGTACCCCAAGACGCTATTAGAATAAGCCCATATCTCATTATAATATTCATTTTCTCATTAATTGTTAACCAATTAGAATTGATTCTCACCCTCAGGACCATCCACTTTCCCAACGACATATAAATTGTGAACCTACCACCATGGGGGTCTTTGGCATTCAAGACTACTACTGTAAGGTCTGAAATTCCCCTGCCTGAGGAACCCCTACCTCCCCCATAACTGCAGGGTGTTTGATAACAAAGGAAGAAGTTCCAAGTTGATTGTTGGAGTTTAATCAATCATTATAAATACTTACAAACAGGGGCAATCTGGGGATCTGCCAGACAATTCAACAGATCCCTGTGAAGACCACCCAAAATCCCCAGAAATCAGACAAAGGGAGGAGGAGACATAGGGTGATTCACTGTAGATTGGTGGATATTTGGGGGGTTTCTGCTTAATGTTTTGGCTAATATTTTAGTTTATATTTAGTATTAAACCAACTTCCCAGACATCCAAGTTTTTACCCAGCACTGTGGGTAAATGCCTGGGCACTCAAGGTTGGATATCAGTCATGTACCAGTCACGTGCCAGACACAATATCTAAATTATGACTCAGTACCTAAGCTATGATTTCCACCTTTCACAAGTTAATGGTTTTTCACTTCTTACTGTGTATTATGGCTTTTCCCCAATAGGGACCCCACAACCACTGACCTCTTTCATTAATAAGATGCTAACATTATTAATAAAATGACTAATTACCTGGAAACTATGTCTCTTGGACTTTTTAAATGTCACAGTAGCTAATATACTGGATGACAGTCAGGATCCAAAGAGATCTTGATAAGCTATAATGGTGGGTTCAGTCTAATAAGATGAAATCCCAAAAGAATAAACATGTGAATTCTTGCACTTGGGACAACAAAATCAATTTCAAGTATTAGACATAGGAGTCATAGATTAGACAGTGATTATTCTTTAAAAAAAAAGATTTGGGGGGTTTAGTGAACTGAGAACTCAACATGAGGTAGCAGTGTGATGTGGTAGTCAAAAAAAAGTTCATAAGATCTTGGATCTTGGTCTACATTAATAAAGTATGACTTCCAAAATAGGGTGGTGATGGTCCCACTGTATTGTGCTCTCATCAGAGTTTATCTGGAGTGTTCTGTTCAGTTCCATATACTGTGATTTAAGAAGGACATTACAAGCTGAAGAATGTCCAGAGACAGGCAATCATGATGGCAAAGGGTTTTGAATCCATGTTATATGAGGATGAGTTAAATGAACAGAGAAATCCTAGAGAAAAGAAGAGCCAGGAGAAATATGATAACATTTCAAATATTTGAAGAAGTGTCATGTGGAGGAAGAATCTAACCTGGCTTCTTCAGTTTGGTCTTAGGGGACATAAACAGGAGCAATGGACAAAAGTTGCAAAGAGACTAATTTAGGGTTGAGGTCAGGAAAAACTTTCTAAAAATCACAGCTGTCCAAAAGTGAATGGACTGCCTTAAGAGGTTCCTTTTCTTGGTTGGTCTTCAAACAGAGGCTGACCAATTAATTGTTAGGCATGATGTTGTGGGAATTCCTTTAGATTCTGGGTAGACTAAATGATTGTTGAAGTTCCTTCCAACTCTTAAATTCTGTGACCCTGTAATGCAACTCACAACTCTGGTGCAGGGCCAGAGATGTCTTCTGTGATCTACCATCACACAGTTTCTTCTGGGTTTGCTCCCTACAATTCTCATGTGGCATCCCAGGTCATACATTAAGGTCTACTGGTCATATATTCAAATGTGACCTCTGTCAAGTTGATGGGCATAGAGTTCCTAGAAGAAATGCAGTTTCTGCCAGGCATTGTTCCTTGCTGATCTCATGAGGCCAGTTTTTGAATTCCACTGATATCATGATCATTACTAGGGTATTGTTCCACTGGGCATAAGATTGCAAAGTTTCTCTCCGCTTTCAACTTCTGAATTCACCTGGAGTTCTCAGTTAAGATCTTATCTCTTTTTTGCAAAGGGAACAGTGGGCTCTGCCCTCTCTTTTAGAGTAAAGTTTAAGCTTCAGATCTTTTAAGAAAAGCAAAAGCCTAACACATTCAGTCTTTGGACTACAGAAAAACCTTTGTTGACTTTTCCTCTCACAAAGAGAAACTATTTGTTGTCAGGGCCTTTGACTGAAATAAGTGTTTCCTCTCTAAAAGGAGATTCCTTGACCTTGGCACAAAGGTCTTTGGAACACAAAATGGTCCCATAAAACCAGAGCAAGCAGGTTGAAATCTTTTTTTTTTTTGCTTCCACTTCCTGTTTACTTAGGGCTGAGTGTATATCAGAAATCTCACTCTGACTTATAGTTAGAAAATGCTTGTTGTTCCCTATTTAGTGCCCAATGGCTGTAGCATACCCAGTCGATACCAATTTTACAACAGGGGCTTTTTTTTTTGTCTGAAGTCAGTTTTTCAATCGAAAAATGATTTTGAATTTCCATAGAAATTAATTGAAAGATAAAGGCACAGGAACAAATATTGAGCACAGGGAAGCAAGAAATTTTCTTCTCTTGCTCTGCTGTCAGCTTGCCTTTATTCTGGAGCCATGGTCAGAAAAAAGCTACTTGATACTTGAAAGGAAATGGAATGATTTAATTAAATGATTAGAAGTGGCCAGAAAGGTGGGCACTTTATAGAAAAAGAAAATCGGTGAGGCAAAAATAACAAAAATCCAGGAATATTGATACAATATAAAAATACTTATTAAGAACCTACTATATGGAGAGCACTTTTCTAGGCACTGGGAAAGATACAAGGTTTGAAAAAGACAAGAAGCTTATACATCTGCTGTAAGATACTAACCCAAGTTGATATAATATGTTACAATTATATCGCTTTCTCCTCCTGGATACTCTCTTTTCTGTAGGTTTTCATTGTTCTCTCTTTGTTCTACTACTTCCTGTATTCAATCTCCTTTGCTTGGTCATTATTCATGTCCCACTAAATGTGGACATACCCCAATTGTAAGTGTATTAGAGTTAGGGAACCAATTGTTAAGTGTCAGAAGGAGAAGGTCATTGCCAATGGGATGATAAGGGAAAGATTTCTGAAAGAGGGAGTACTTGAGTATGCAAAATATTAATATGTGCAGTCTTTGGAAATTTTGTAGACATTGAAAATCCAAAAAGAATTAGTAAGATATAAGCATATCAAATGTATAGAAAAATGTAAGTGCTTTTAATAATGTCTTTGGGGACCAAGTGCAAATTCAACCTTATTTCATATCCCCAGAATGACCTAATACTGTAACTTCCATAACTCTTCAAAAATACCTTCAATAACATAGCCAAGAAAGGGTTAACCAGGCTCTTCACCATTACCTCATGTTAAGCTAAAAGCTCAATAAAATTCAAGCTATTACTCTCATGAACTGTATCTCCCCATTCCTGCACTTGTGAAGTTGACTTTTTGAGCCTAAATGTAGGATTATACATGTATTCATATCAACTTAATCATATTTTATCTGTCTCATCATTCTATCCTGTCAAGATTTTAAAAATCTGAATTCTGTCATTCAACATCCTAGCTACCCCTCAAAGTTTCATAACAATCTATAAATTTGACAAGAATGACATTTATGCTCTCATCTAGAGCACTGAGAGAAATGTTTAATAGCAATGTCAAGGACAGTTACCTAGAGCAATTCACTAGAGAAATCCCTCTAAGTTGAGATCAATCCATCAATGGCTACTCTTTGGATCTGTTCATTTAACCAATTCCAAAGCCACATAACAATACTATTATCTAGCTTACATCTCTCCATCTTGTTTACAAGAATAGCATGAGAGACTGTCAAGTGCTTTGCTGAAGTCTAGGCATATTATGCCTACAGAGTCCGTTGACTTGCCAGCTAATTGGAAATGAGGTTTGTCTGGCATAGCCTGTTCTTGATGAAACCATGCTAGCTTTTAGTGATCACTATTTCACTTTCTAACAATTCACAAGCCAACGCTTTGATGTTATCTTCTAAAAATCTGTCAGACTGGAAATCTAGTTCACTCTCTTACACTTTGCAAAGTGTAAGACCGGGAACACTGCTAATCTCAAGGTCTTCTCCAGCCAGGACTGGAAAGTATGTAAGCCTCTCTCTTTCCCTAGTACCTTGGAAGTATGGTTTTTCTTTTGTGGTGTGTGTGTGTGTGTGTGTGTGTGTGTGTGTGTGTGTGTGTGTGTTGTGTGTTTCGGGGGGGAGGCCTGACCTCTCAGGTCTCATTAGCTAAGAGTCTGTTTTGTGCTCAGCCTGACCTCAGGGTTTTGGTCCTGGTTGGTTATTTTGGAGAACATGGACATGTGTGCAGCTTCTGAAGAATGGAAGATGAGGACAGACCCCCATCTGGAAGTGAGAACTCCATAGAATAGTGAGAGCACCATAGAAAGAGGACCAGAGAATAGTGAGAACGCCATAGAATGACCTAGCACAGACTTACTCTGTGTCTAATGCAAGCAAACTTTTAATAAATTTGACTTTTCTTTGGCTGAGAGAAGACTTGAGTCAAATTCATTTGGCAGGACCTGGCGTGTTGGTATTTGGGGTCTCCAGAACAACCCTAACCCTCTTTATGGGTAATCTCTTCATTTTTATGGTTTAATTTAATGCTCTAAAAACTATTTCATATTGTTATTCCACTCCCCAAATCCTTCTGGAGAATCAACAGGCTGTGCTAATTTGGGACTCTGAGTTTTATATATTATTGACTTAAAAGCATTAATTCTGCTTTGCAGATATTCTTTATTCTCAAAAGTTGTCATGAAGGCTTTGCTTCTTAATTACTGCCTTAGAAACATTTACTTTAAGATTTTGATGGAATTGCATTTTCCTTCCTTTTCATGATCATGACCTATCCATGCCATTTCATCCTACACAACTCTTGATCATGTCCTCTCATAAATTCTCTACAGGGTAGTCCTGCCAATGTGCTCGGGGAACATCATTTAGATTTCTTGAAAATGGATAGATATAAATGGGGCATAAAGATTAACCCCTGAATATCTCTTGTCCTACCTAGCCAATTTTTAATCACACAGCTCTCTGATATGGATGTCCTTTATATGGTTTCTCTTACACATTTATTCATTTGTAATTCATATTCCACCAGGCTATTTATGCCCAACATTGCACTCTGGTTGATCCAAAATTTTACTTCTTCAAAGACTTAAATATATAGCCCTTTGCCACCACCCCACAAGTATAATGAGGTTATATTATAAAAATATAAAAGTATATTTTAAATGTAGGTACTTGTTTGAAGAAGAAAGTTGGGGTCATCAAAAGCACTACATAGATTTCCAAACCTTCCAAGAGAGGTAGCCTCTCTTCTCCAGTTTCAATTCTAAGCCCAGTTCACTGTCCATCTTGTATCTGTTCAAAATAGATTAGCTCTATTTTATGTCTGTCTAACCAGAGCTTATTTTCCCCTAGATTGCATGATTATGGATCTCATTTCAGAGCATCTGAAATGTTTTGGAGTGTGATGAAATCAACACATTATTCAAAAACAGCATTATCTGGAGGCCCTCACTACCTTTAGAGAATTCTTACTCTATCTGGACTCCTCACTGCTCTGCTTCCATGGAAGTGGCAAATACCTTTGGCAAGCATGTTTCCCCATTTCATGCCTGAGTCAGTATTAATAATCAGAGGATCCCTACATTTTTCAAGGAATTTTGTATGATTTTGATATATGCATGAAAGACACTTTGTTGGAATGCTATAAGACAGTATTTTTTTTAAAAGCAATTGGGGTTAAGTAACTTGCTTAAGGTTACATGGCCAGTTATTTTTTGTGTGGGTGCCAAGTATCTGAGGCCAGAACTGATCCCAGGTCTCCCGACCCCGGGGCCAGTGCTCTTACTCACTGTGCCCCCTGGCCACCCCTTATAAGACAGTATTTTACTTTATCAAATTAAATGTTGCTGTTTTTTAATTCAACAAAGAGTGGGATTTTGTAGTCTCTTGGAGTTAGTATAAGAATAACAATGTAAAGATGTGGTCTGTTACAAAATACCTTTTATAAAAGCCTGTCTTTTCCCTTATGTCATCATCAAGAATTCATACCTTCACTACGTGAGTAGATTACACTCATAAGGATTTTCTAGTGATGTGACAGGAGGCAAATGGATGGTAATTCAAATTTCTTCAATTGCCTTTTCACAGTAATAATAAGATCTGCAAGTTTTCCCCAAGTCTTTCATATGTTCTCCTCTCAAAAATCTTGAGAATCAATGCCTCAGTGTTGTCAAAACTACTTCACTTCCAACTGATCCAACCATTCTGGAGAGCAATTTGGATCTACATTCAAAGGCCTATAAAACTGTATGTATTCTTTGACCCAGCAATACCACTACTAGGTCTATATCTCAGAGATTTAAAAAAAAAGAGTGGGGGATGACCTATATGTGCAAACAAATTATAACAGTTCTTTTTGTAGTGGTGAAGAATTAGAAATTGAGGGAATGCCCATCAATTGGGGAATGGCTGAACAAGCTGGGGTATGTGATTAGAATAGAATACCATTGGGCTATAAGAAATGACAAGCAGAATGATTTCAGAAAAACCAGGAAAGACAAACTGATGCAAAGGGAAGTAAGCAGAACCTGAAAAGTAACTAAGTAACAGCAATATTGTAGGATGATCAATTGTGAGACTCTCAGCAATACAATGATACAAGACAATTCCAAAGGACTCAATAATGCAAAATGCTATCCACATCCAGAGAAAGAACTGTTGGAGTCTGAATGCAGATCAAAGCATACTATTTTTCATTTTATTTTTTATTTTTTTTCGCTTGTGTCTTCTTTCAGAACATGACTAATATGGAAATATGTTCTGTATGATTGCATATGTATAATTCTAATGGGAATGGAAATTTGAAGATCTTCCCTGCCCCTTAATAGACATAGGGGAAGTTTGAAGACCTCCCCTGCTATGAAGATAAACTCTGTCTCTTAGAGCTTACAGGAAGTTTTCCTGCTGTGAAGATAATCTCTGCCTCCTGATGGGCTGCATGTAACATGGAGCCTGTGGTGGGAGGAGTTTGCTGAGGACAAGCAGAGCCCACAGGAAGCTGGTTCAGAGCCAGCCAGACAATTGGAGAAAGTTGGAGACAGTTGGGGACAGAGGACGATCATTAAGGAGATAGAGAGGTTTGTGAGTAAATATTGATCTTGTATTGGTTTGTGAGAAGGCTGAAGGATGCTATGGCTCTCAGGGTTATTGTGGCTTCTGAATATCTTTGGTACTATGATGGAATTGACTTACTGGTTTGGGGCTTTAGTTTTCTAGTGTCTAAATAAATGCTTCAGTTCTATCCTCTATCTTGAGAGTCTGGCATATTTTGCGATCAAACGTCATTCGATACTTATAGTCATGGTCTTTATCGTGATTGTGGACGCTGTAAATATTGCACTGGTGCTACAGTAACCTATATCAAATTGCTTTCCATCTCAGGGAGAGGGAAGGGGGAGAAGGAAAGAGAATTTTGAACTCAAAATTTTAAAAAATAAATGTTAAAAATTGCTTTTACATGTAATTGAGGAAAAAATGATTTTTTCTAGAATTATATCACTTGTAACATTTATCTTCTCAGTGTATATTTGGTCTAATCTTGCTTATCTTCCCAGTTGGGTTTTCTTTAGTGTAATCTTTATTTCCTCACACTCTTTATCAGGAACTATAATGTTAGAGTCCATTGTCAATGAGAGAGAAAAGATTGGTAAATTGATTTTTTTCTTTTTTTTATCCTCCTTGTTGTTTCAACCTTAAATCCTTTGGGAATAATTTATCTTATATGGTCTCTCATCAGAGACCATTCTTTCTATACTTCTCACTGTTATATGAAGCACTATTGCCCAAGATTTACCATCCTCCTCCTCTGTAAGATCTTATAAATTAGGTTATACGATAAACCAGTGTTGCTCTTGGCTCATATCTTTCTAATTAGCTAGGAGATCAAGTGGTTGTTTTCAGACAGAGTTTCTAGTCTCTTTTGGTCTCTTCGTTGTAGTGATTGATTTACATTGGTTGAATTTCTTTTAAAAATGGTAGTAGTTTGTGTTGATATCTGTTATTTTATTTATTTCCCATTTGGGAACATAACTAGTTTTGACAGCTCAGGTTAAAATTACCTTAATTGCATGCTATATTCGAAAGATTTTTTTATTTCTTCTAATTTGATATTGATTTTGATCTTTACCCTAACAAGTCAATGGTCTATCTAAATATACAGACAAGTGATTTGCAAATGATCAATTTATCAGTAACTAGTCATTTTCTATCCATTGGAATAAAAATAGATTTCCTTTTTTCTATTGTATTTGGTACTTGCCATATTCATCATTTCACAGATCTTAACAAAAGCAACTCTTATGTGCCAAAGTTATAATTAAGCCAGATAATTTAAACTTTTTTTTGTCTCATCAGTGACCTTTCACATTATTTTCTTAACAGTGAAACAAGTGACCCATAGACATGTTAACATTTCCTGACTAATATTCTGTACCAATCATAGCCTAAACACAGAAAGTAGCTTCTGGTCCTACTAATCCTACTGTTGAACTTAGATTTTGTGGAAATACCATATTCTTCTTTTTCTATACCTTACTCTACCTACTTCTCCTCTGGAGGGTGTTAACAATCTACTCAGATTTCTCATTATGATGAATATAAATGCTCACAGTCTGTGCCAATAGAACATAACCTCTATAAAACTGGAATTTTCTATAAAACTTCTATAAAACAGTTCTATAAAACTGAAAAGGCTTCCGGTATACTTTCAGTGAAAACCTGGGCCTGCTGCTTTAAAATTAACTAGCAAAATAAATCTCCGGTAAGTGAGACCCCTACCTCGTGGTAGTGGCAGAGATGGATTCCTTGGCCATAGAAACCCATAAAAAAAGAAAAAGAAAAAATAGCTTTCAGTCCTGTGCATATGCCTTCCACTTCTACAGTGATGGTGACAGAGAAGAAAATTCAACCAATTTTAGATCATCTGTAATCATTAATTTAACTGCTAAATGCAAGATTTTTGTCCAGTGGCCAATGAAGTTATATACAATTAATGCATCCTCGAAACAAACAAAAGCAAGAGACAAAAGTAAGTTCTGTCTAAATGAAGGATGGATCACAGGTTCTCTTTGGCAAAGTATACAAGAAGTTGCTAGATCTGGCATCATGATGAGCCCAAAGACAATAAGAAACATGACTTAATGACTGATTTGATCACTTCATCTTTAAGCCTAATCAAAATTACCACCTTAAAGACAACTGTCACAAGTATCAATATCTGTTCCTAGGGATGAAGTAGAGAACATCTACAAAGAATATGACAGGGATCTCAAAACCAAATTAATAAATAATTTGTCATTCCAATACTTACCTATGAAGGTAAGCACAGGGAGGGATGGTAGTAATTATGTTGGAAAAGATGGTTCAGGCTTAAGAAACAAGCCAAGGACATGTCCTCAAAAGCATCATACATGTGTATGTGTGTACATGTGCACAGTATCCCAAAAGCACTAGGGTAGTTTTAAGTTTTAATAACTCAAAATATACAAACGTACATATATACGCATATCTATATATCAGGAATATTTTCTGTAAGAAAAGAGTTGAAAAGTGCTAGACCTGAAGTGGCAAATTATATCACATGAAAAATGGGACTACCTTAGACAGGGAACAACTATTGATAGAGAAGTTATTTTAGAGTTGCCAATAATTCTGTGTGTGTGTGTGTGTGTGTGTGTGTGTGTGTGTGTGTAGTCACACTGTTGACAATTTTTTTTGGAAATAGTATTTTATTTTTTCCAATTACATGTAAAGATAGTTTTCAACCTTCATTTTTCATAAAATTTCTGAGTTCCAAATTTTTCTCCCCTCTCCAAGACAGAAAGCAATCTAATATAGGTCATACATGTACAGTCATGGTAAATATATTTCCCCATTAGTCATGTTGTGAAAGAAGAAACAGAACAAAAAGGAAAAACATGAAGAAAAAAAACAAAATGAAAATAGCATGCTTTGATCTGTATTCAGACTCCATAGATCTTTCTTTGGATGTGGATAGCATTTTCCATCATGAGTCTTTTAGAATTGTCTTAGATCACTGTATTGCTGAGAAGAGCTAAGTCTATCAAAGTTATTTATCACATAATGTTGTTACTGTGTGCAATGTTCTCCTGGTTCTTCTCATTTCATTCAGCATCAGTTCATGTAAGTCTTTCCAGGTTTTTCTGAAATCGTTCTGCTCGTCATTTCTGATAGAACAATAGTATTCCATTACATTCATATACCACAACTTATTCAGCCATCCTCCAATTGAGGCATTCCCTCAATTTCCAATTCTTTGCCACCTCAAAAAAAGTACATGTAGGTTTTTTCCCCTTTCAGATGGTTGACAAACTAAAGTAGATGTCAAAGTGAACCTCAAAATAAAAGGAAGAAAAAAGAGCAGAAAACCCTATATACTATTGAGACAGTTTTAACCTGAGCCATCAATGCCAAATAATGAGAATTGGAAAAAGGCAAACATACTGACTTTGCTTACCACTTTTTCCAAATGTTTAAGTGATGTAAAGCAATCCCCCAACCAGGATATCCAGAGTCCCAAAATTGCCTTAGCCAGCAAACACTGTTATCTGCTTGCCAAACAGGGAGGCACAGAAGTCAAGGGCAGCATCGTTGTAGAACAAATGATTTGTAAAATAAGGAGGAAGTGGGAAATTATGAGCAGCATCAACTCAGAACAGGGACCTTGGAGTAGCAGAGTTGGCCTCAAAACCAGGGAGAGCTTTATTCAATACCTCTGACACATATTCACTTACAGTACGAATCTAGATAAATCACATACTCCTTGCTCTAGGCAAGATTTTTTTTTTAGAAGAGGGACAGAACTGCATTAAAAGAGGGAGCTTCCCCACCCAGGAGTGCTCCATACCAATGAAATCACAGGTCTGGGCAGCTAGGTATAGCAATGGGTAGAGTACTAGACTTGGAGTCAAGAAAACATGGATTCGAATCCTGCCTTGAATACTTACTGGCTGTGTAACCCTGGGCAAATCACTTAACTTCTGTCAGCCTTAGTTTATCCATCTATAAAATGGGGATAATAGTAGTACTTCAGAGGAGTGCAGTGAGCATCAAATATATGCAAAGCATTTAGCAAATCTTAAAGCCTACATAAATGCTAGTTATTAGGAAAAGCAGAGGAGGTAAAAAAAATCAGTAAGAAGTTTAATAAAAGACCCTACTAATCCAAATCCTAGCACCCTTCTCCACTCACAGACCTCATGGAATGGTTTCTGAGGCAAAAGCAAAAGGCAACAATAACAAAACTACTAAAATTACATAGGAATGGTTGTTAATTGATGTGGACATGAGTCTTCCCAGGGACTGCTGACTCTTAAATTGCCTGGCCAATGCCAAGGGGAAAGCCTTGAGCAATGGATCAGAGGCCTTATGGAGGTGCTTAGGGCTTTTTTCCCTGTATTCTACAGAGGAATAGAAAATCATATTCTATAATTATAAAGTTGATATAACTTGCCAGAGTTTGTGTTCCATTGGCATAACTTTTAAGAACCCAGAATCATCACCACCCCACAACAAGGCATCAGAGGAGGACTTCAGTGCAAGAATATTAATCTAAATGGATTGACTTGAATTCTCTGTAATTTCAGCAATGTGAAAAGTTTCCTGCACCAACACTGATCACAATGGGCCTATGACTTAGTACATAATTCCGAGAGAGTTGCTTGCGACATCAGTAAGTGTCAGAGGTGAGATGTGAACCTAGGTCCTTCTGATTCCAAGTTCATCACCATGTCCACTACACCATGTTGTTTCTATACTCTGTATTTGTTTGTGGAATATAAAAATGAATAAGCATGAACCTAATTCTGTCTTGAACAGCCGAATTGAAATTCAAATCATAACTACATCTATCCTTATGGGAAAAAATTCTTTGTGGTAAATATCAGATAGTAATCTGATATTCATAATTCATAAGTGGCTAATAAAAATTACAAGACTAATACCCATTCTAATGAATATTGGCCAAAGAATATGAAAACACAATTCATGAAGAAAGAAAAACAAAAAATTAATAATCACGGGAAATTGTGTGAATTCTTTAAAAATATGAAATTTAAGACAACTTTCAGGTACCTCAACACAATAGTCAAATGGGGAAAAATTAAATGATAAAATTCACTGTTGATGCGGGTATAAGAAGCTAGAAACTCTAGTGTTGCTGATGGAGCTGAACTTTTTTGGAGAGTAATCTGGCAATACACTATAAATTTCAAAACTTATCATGCACTGTAGCTCAATTATCCATTACAAGGACTGCATACTGAAGTCATTATTGAAAAAGGAGATGCCAAGTGACTGGAAAAAATATGCATAGTCACCCTGTATTATATTTTTAAATGGATATAACTTGTACATGCCATGAATAGGGAATGGCTAAATAAATTTGTGATATAGTAATATAATGAAATATTATTGCCCTAAGAAATAGGACAATAATGAATACTATGGAAATATCAGAAGATATGTGAAGAGAAGTAGAGAAAAAAGAATGAGACTTTCATATATATTGAATCTACTAGATTAAAAAAATTTATGTCATACTTAAAGCTGAATCCCTCTTACAGTAACCCCTACATAAGCTCACAAAGCTGCTGGAATAGTGGAATTCCCTATGTCCACTCTACACTGACCTCTGCTCTCCAAGTCCCTTGCCTTCTTGTCTTCTAACCTTTTGTCTCTTGCTAAACCTCAGCCGGGGATGATTTCACTTCATCTGCTTACACACACACACACACACACACACACACACACGAGATGCTGACCACAGCTGAAAGAAGGCTCACAATCATACTGACTAATACATCAATAAATTCATGTTATCCAACTTCAACTGGATCCTCACTGTAGTCAAGGCAGTCCTTTTATTCTTCCTTAATTGATTCTCTATCCCAGAGAAGCTATTCCAAATCTTCTCTCCCACAAGCCTCCCTTCCCTGTCTAGCTCAGCTGAGAATCTTGTCTCTTTACTGAGAAAATTAAATTATTCCTCTTTTCATTCTCTTCATTTCAAAACCTCCTGATATTTCCCCCCCCCCACTTTCTCCTCCTTTTTCTGTCTCTAACAGAGGTGACCTCTCTCCTTGTCAAGGCCAGTCTCTCCACATATACACCTGATCCCAACCCTCCCATCTTCTGTAGCAGGCTGCATTCTGAATCATTCTCTCTCAGTCTCTCTGTCTGTCTCTGTCTCTCTCTCCCTTCCTCTTCTATTTCTCTCCCCCTTCCCTCTGTCCCTCTCTTTCTTCTTCATATTTATGATATATGTATTTTACATGTTGCTATCTCCCTCATTAGAATGTAAGCTCTGTATAAGTTGGGATTATTTTAACCTTTATATTTGTATCCCCAACACCGAGCACAGTACCTGGCACATTGTAAGAGCTGAACAACTACTTGTTGAATTGTAATTTTTAAGCCAAATGAAGAATTGTACATGTTTCTCTGTAAAGTTTCATCTTGTTTATCTTAACCCACGATTCCAAATAGTCAAGATCTTTGTGCAAATTCTGACACCCCACACATGACCTAATTAGCTAACCCTTCCAATTTCATGCCGAACATATATTTAATTAGTGTGCTACATGTATAATCTTTATCAGATTGTTTGCTGTCTTAGGGAAGGGAATGAGGAGGGCAGGGAGTGAGTGAGAAAAATTTGGGACTCATAAAAAAATGAATGTTGAAAACTATCTTTACAAGTAATTAGGAAAAACAAAATACTATTTACATAAAAAAAAGAAAAATAAGCATGCTACCTATGCCTTCATCCAAGTCATTGGCCAACTAATGCTTACCACCTCTGTGACTTTGGGCAAGTTACTTGCTGAACCTCTCTAGGCCTTTTTCCTTGTCTGTAAAACTAGGGGATGTGTCTAGACAACCCCTGAATATCCTTCCAGCTCTATATGTATAATCCTATGAAATGAATTATTTCCTCCTGTTACATTTATCAATGAATGAATAAGAACAAAGAAGGTGGATAGTGGGAGTAATCCAAGAATATACCCAAGAATAAGTATAGAGTCCTGGGACCCAATGCTATAGCCTAAGGCTGATCAAAATTGCCACTTTTTGGTCCTAGTCATTCAAAAGTAGCCTATATCTTTCTGTCTTTCTCCAGAAGCCTACCACAAAAGACCATTATAAATGCCTTTTTGAAATCCAATTATGTTATGACTGTACATTCTCTGGAATAGGAACTCTGACTTCTGTCTTTACAAGGCTTAGAGGTTTAGCATCTTGGCTTTTCCCCTAGCTTTCATTTCTTAAGTAGGAAGACTATTCATCCACCAAAGCCCCAGAGGAACATGGGAACGGAAAACAGCTTTGTTTTCCAAATGCTTTCACTGACTGCCTGACCTCCCCTAGAATAAACAGCAGAGGGAGCTCCTGACTTCCAACCACCTCTCCCTACAATGGACATGGCTGCTAGAATGGTAAGAGCCTGAAGGGACCTCAGGGGTCCATCCATTGGTCAGACCACCTCATTGTACAGATGAGAATATTGAGACCTAGACAGGGGAAGTGATGGTGTGACATTGCTAAGTAAGACTCAAACCAAAGTGTACCAACTTACACAAGAAGAAGATGTTTAATTAATAATCGTGAAAAATTGTAAAAGAAATCAACCTTGAGAGACTTAAGAACTGTGATCAATGTATGAACAATTGCAACTCTAGAAGACTGATGACAGATCATAAGTCTCTTCTAAGGGCTCAGTGCTTGGGCGCTTTGGCAATGCTGAAACTTCTGGCTTCTTCCAATTAGAAAAAATAGGCCTAGAGAGGAGGAAATCATAGCTAGGTGGCTTTCCCAAGATCACACAGTTGTAATTTGAGCCCAGGTCTGATTCCAAACTCCCTTCCCTTTCTATATTCTGGAAATTTCATAACCTATTATGGGAGATACCATAGAGGAATTCATTATTCAGATATGGTACAAAATTTTGTTCTTAATATAGCAGAGGCACTATGCATGAAATTGAAATTCTAGGGTTTTTTCCCCTCTGAATAACTTCATATGTCTTTGCGTAAATAAACGTCCATATTAATCCAAGTTGATGTTTTTCAAATTCTTAATGATAAAAAAGAAAAATATGAAAATGTCTGCTGCGTTTAATAGAATTAAATCAAATTGAATTTCTACCATACTATTTTGTCCCTGTACTACCCAGGGCTTCCTAATCTTTCCTTTCTCAAGGGAATTCACCTTAGGAAAAAATTTTGAACTTGTTTCTGTTTATCTGTCTTTAATAATTTGTCCTTTTTCCTTTCCCTATCCCACAAATGGGGAAAATTAATGGAAGGAGTATGTTAGCACAGATAGAAATTGGGCTGGGAGGAAATCAATATTTAAGAGAGAGGCCATGTAGGAGAGGGCAGGGCAGGCAGTAGTCAATCTGGCTTGAGGCAGAGATGGGATATGGAGATGGAGGAAGAATGGTGATTAGCTGCCAAAGACACCTGAGAGCAGAGATTTATAATGGAAGAAACCTTGGGGTCATTTAGTTCAGATGCCTCATTTTATAGATAAGAAAATTAAGACCCCCAAAAGTTAAGTGATTTGCTCAAGGTCACTTTAGTAATTAATATGTGTCAAGGCTGGGATTTGAACCCACCTGCTCTGACACCAGATCCAGACACCATGGCGCCTCCTTAGTTGTTTATGAAGGGAACCTGTTTGATGAGAATTTGGAGAAAGGTATGGATCACAGAAAAAACACAGCATCATAGAATTTAAGGCAGAACCTTAACAATCATCCAGTCTAGAGTTATAAAACATATCAAAATATGTGATCAGCCTTTGGCCACAATACTGCTTACCAGCCCATGAGTTTAAATGGAAATTGGAAAGTATTTAATAAAATAAATAAAATGCAATAGAACAGAGATAATGTCAATATGTACCTCTCCGTTCCTATTTGAGTCTGACATCACTGTAACCCCATTCATTGTACAGATGATGAAACCAAAGGCCAGAGAAGTTAAATGATTTGCTCAAGGTCACACAGGGAGTAGCAAAACATCCTAATGCAAAGGTAGAAAGAGAATGTTGCCATAGTGAGGAGACCCAGAAAAGCTGCCAGCTTGCCCTTCCCCCTCCACTGTTTTTAATCCTTTCTGGGGGTTTATTGAAGTTTCAGGCCAGTTTTACTGGAGGGACATGTTAAAAGCCAAAGACAAACAAAAAGAAGCTGGTTGTGTTTATCCCAGCCTCACAAAGACTCAGTGGGAGGTGTTTCCATAATATGTGAAGTTGAGGGTTTGGAGGTGGGGCTGGGCCCCAGCTTGTACCCTGAGGTCTGAAAGAGCTGAAAGCAGTACAACCTAATGCAAAACTAAAACCCAGAGATAGGGACACTGAAGTCTTAGCTTGACCTAGGTGTCGTTTTCATTCGTCAATAAAGGCTATGAGACTGTTTTAACAACACAGCTGAAGATACAGTGACAGTTCAGAAAGAATGGAAACACTTTCTTGACTTAGTTACAATAGCTACATGCAGTAACATAGGTGCAGCCTCCATGATTGGAACTAAAAAGCCCCGAGTGGTGAAGAAAGGTGCCATGTAGCAAGGGATGGAAGAGTTTCAGCCAAAGACAACAAAGGCTTTGGAGCAGATCAGCAGATTAGGGAGCCTCATGGCAGCAAAGGGAGGATGAAAGAGTGGGATCCTACTGGGCCACACCAAGGCAGTGCAGGGGTCAAAGCTCTACAGACTATCACCTTAGAGAAGAGTTTTTACAAGTAAATGGGAGATTATACTCATTTGCTAATTATCCCATTGCTTGATTTTCTCTTCTTTTTTACCTTGCCATCCTATCCCCAATTAGTCTGCTATTTGATTTATATTTTTACCTGGTCTAATAGTAGAGAATGCATTAGATGGGGGCACAATCTAAATATTATCTCTGAGTACTAGCAGGATTCCAGAGATGATTAGAATACCTGTTACAGGGGCGTCTAGGTAGCTGCAGTGAATAGAGCACCAGCCCTGGAGTCAGGAGGACCTGAGTTCAAATCCAGCCTCAGACACTTAACACAAAAACTAGCCCTGTGACCTTGGGCAAGTCACAACCCCAATTGCCCTCCAAAAAGCAAAAAAAAAAAAAAAACCTGTTACATCAGTAAACATAGAATCAATTGATAAACATTTATTAAACTTCTACTATGTACCAAGCACTGTGCTAAGAACTGAGGATACAAAAAGACACAAAAGACAGTTCCTCCCCTCAAGAAGCTTACCCTCTAATGGGAGAGACAACATGCAAACAAATATATACAAAGCAGGATATCTAAAAAATAATTAACAGAGAGAAGGCCCTAGGATTAAGAGGGGTTTATAATTATGAGGAAGGCTTCCTGTTATAGGTGGGATTTTATTTAGAACTAAAAGGAAGACAAGGAGGTTAGTAGGCAGAGTAAGAAAAGGGAGAGTGTTCCAGGCGTGGAGGACAGCCAGAGAAAATGCTCAGAGCCAAGAGATAGAGTGTCCTGTTCCTGGAACAGCCAGGAAGCCATTGCCACTGGATTGAAGCATACACAGGAACCAAAGCAAAATAGAAAAATCAATGTTTCAAAGAGCCAGCCACTGTAAGCTTATGCTTTAACAGAAGGTCTACCTCAGAAGAAAAGCAAGCAATAATGAATAGATATATCATACAGGAATATTTTATAAGTTCTAGTGTAAATATATATATTTGCTTTTTGGAGGGCAATTGGGGTTAAGTGACTTGCCCAAGGTCACACGGCTATTTTTGTGTGTGTTGTCTGAGGCCGGATTTGAACCCAGGTCCTCCAGACTCCAGGGCTGGTGCTCTATTCACTGTGCTACCTAGCCTCCCCTAGTGTAAATATTAATATGATTATAGTACTATGATGTGGAAATACCTATATCAGTATGATGTGGAACATTGGGCTAGTTGTATGGAAGACTTGGATTTGAATCCTGACTCAGATACTTGCTATGTGACCTTAAGTCACTTAACTTTTCCAAGCCTCAATTTCCTCATCTGTAAAATGGGAATAATACTAGCACCTACCTCACAGGATCAAATGAGATATTCTCTATAAAATGCTGTGTGAACTGTAAAGTGTTATATAAGCAGGCTTGTGGTGGTAAATGTTTAACAATCAGCTCTCCCCTTAAAAAGTACACTTCTAAGTTTAATCTGCATTATTAACATTTTTCCATCACTTTCTGAAGGCTAGATAATCAACAAAACAACAAATTAAACCCTGATGTGTAACATTTGCCAATTTCTGAGGTATAAATACTCACCCTGAAAATTTAACATTTGACCATATGGAGCTAGAAACAGCTGTCCCCACCACACACTTGTAAGGGTTCCTTTGTCCAATCCCAATGCTGGGAAATGGTTTTTCACATGGAGAAGACAAGATCATGTGGGTGAATTTTAGAAACAGAAAAACCCTGTTTATAACCAGGCTTATGATTACAGACTTGGCTCTGGTGAAGGTCATATCCCCCAGATGGTTCAACTACATACAGTCAGAGCCTGCTCCTTAGAAGCTTAGTCTATAAGGTGGGCGTTACATCCTGTCTCCAAACGAAAGCTAAATAGAAGGCTTCTTCTGCACATGACAGTGCTACTGACAATGACTGGTGATAACGACAATTATCTAACTTCTCTAATGACTTCAGTTTTTTGGATGAGACCACCATCCTCCCAAAAGCCTAGTCTCCACTCCTTGGAAGTCATCTTTCCAGATGCTGTGGGAAGAGTGTTGGAGGACTCAGAGGACCTGAGGTCATCCACCTTATTATCTATTTGACCTCAGTCAAATCACTTCCCAGTTCTGACCTCAGTTTCCTCATCTGTAAATGACATAATTGAATAAGAAAGCCTCTGAGATGCCTCTGTCTTTAAGTGTCTTCTCCTGTGATCCTTCCCTCAACTTTACTTTTCATTTCTAAATTATTACCAAGACCTGTTGTTGCCACATTCACATCTCCCACAGTCATACTTTTATTCCAAGCCCATTGAAGTTATATGGACTGTTTGACAGCATCTGTACTGGTCTCTCTGCCTGTAATCATTCCTTTACACTGCTAATTCATTCTAATAGGCAAGACAACATATATAGATCAATATATGTAATGTGGGGGTAGGGGTGTCTGTATATATATATGTGTGTGTGTGTGTGTGTGTGTGTGTGTGTGTGTGTAATTAATATAAAACAGTTTGGGGGGGAGGGAGGGATCAGGAAAGACTTCATGGAAAAGATGGTACTTGAGCTGAGTCATGAAGGAAACACAAGAAACAGAGCTGAAATGAGACTGTATCTCAGGTATAGGGGACAGTTTGTACAAAAATTGGAAATGGTGAGTCCTGTATGTGGAAGATAGAGGAAGCCAGTAAGATTAGATCACAAAGTACATAAAGGGGAGTATTATATAAGAACAGAAAAGGTAAGAAAGGGTCAGATTGTGAAGAGCTTTAAATAAGAAATAGAGGAGTTTATAGTTGATCCTGGAATTAACAGGAAGTCAGTCAAGCTTATCAAGCAGGGAGGTAACATGGTCTGACCTAGACTTTAATAAAAACCACCTTGGATGGCTTGAAGGGGAGAGAGACTTGAAACAGGGAGATCAGTTAGAAGGTTATTGCAGTAGTTTACATAAGAAGTGATGGGGGGCCTGAGCTAAGGTGGCAGCAGTATAAGTGGAGGGATGGGGATGTAGTTGAGAGATTCTATGAAGGTAGAAATAACAAGATTTGAAAATAAGTAGGAAATGTGAAGTGAGTGATAATTAGGAATTGAAGGATACACTGTGACTGGGAGGATGGTCAGTCAATAAACATTTATTAAGCACCTACTATATGCCAGGCACTATGCTAAGTCCTGAGGATACAGAAAGAGACAAAAGACAATCCCCACCCTCAAGAAGCTCACAATTTAAAGCAGGAGACATGTAAACAAATATGTACAAATAGGCTATATACAGGATAAATAGGAAATAATTAACAGAGGGAAGGCACTAGAATTAGGAGAGATTGAGAAATACTTCTTGTAGAAGATGGAATTTTTGTTGGAGTTTAAAGGAATCCAGGAGACAGAGAGGAGAAGATACAGCATTCCAGGCATAGGAAATACCCAGAGAAAATGCCTAGAAACAAGAGATGGAGGTGTCTTGTTCCTGAACAGCAAGGAAGCTAAGATCTAAAAGTACTTGTCAAGAAGTAAGGTATAAGAAGACTGGAGAAGTCTGAGGGGGAAGAGGTAGGATGTTATAAAGGGCACTGAACACCAGAAAATTGTGTACTTGACCCTGTATGCAACAAGAAACTATGGGAGTTTATTGAGTAGGAGATGACATGGTTGGACCTGTGCTTTAGGAAAATCACTTTGGCAACTGAATGGTGAATGAATTGGAGTGGGGAGAGACTTAAGGCAGGCAGACTCACCAGCAGGTTTTTGCAATAGTCCAGATATGAGGTGATAAGGGCCTGAACCAAAATGGTGGTACTGTCAGAGAAGGGGGTATATATGAGAGGTGTTGAAAAGGCAAAATCAACAAGCCTTGGCAACGATTGGATAAGGGGGTGGGAAAGGGAGAGGAGAGAAGGTAAGAGATAGTGAGGAATCCAGATGTCTCCTAGGTTATGAGCGGAAGGACTGGGAGGATGGTGTTGCCTTAAATAGTAATAGGGTAGTAAGGAATGGGAGAGGGTTTAGGAGAAAAATAATGAGTTTGGACATGTTAAGTTTTAGATGTCTATGGGATATCCAGTTCAAGATATTTAAGAGACAGATATGTATGACTATAGTTCATCAAGGAGGTTATAAGTGTGTGTTTATGTGTATACAAATATACATACTTAAGAATCATTTGCATAGATAAAGATGATAATTGAACTAAGGGGAGCTGATATTACTAAATGAAATATATAGGGAAAAGAGAAGAGAGCTCAGGACAGAGCCTTGGGAGACACCCATGGTTATTAGACATGACATAGGTGAAGAACCAGTGAAGGAAACTAAGGAATGGTCAAACAGATGGGAAGAGAACCAGTAGAGAAAACTTGGAGAAGAGAGAGTATCCAGGAGGAGGTGATCAACAGTGTTGAATCCTGAAGAAAACATTTGGAGGTATAGGCCATTCTAGCAGTTTTAAATCCCCTTAAATAAACTATCATCCAATCTATTTCCATAGGAGTATTGTGACATATTTTACCAAATGCCCTGCTGAAATTCAAATATATTATTTAGGCAGCATTTCCTTGATCTACCAGTCTAATAATCCTGTTGGGATATCCTGACTCTACCTTGGCTTACAGAAATCACTGTATTCTAAACCAACCTGTTAATAATCTATTTTTTCCAGGAATACCCATCACACTGGTCAGGTAAAGAATTCATCATATCTCTCTCCCCACCTTTTCAAAAATCAGGTTACCTGTCTTGTTTCAATTCCACAGCACATCTCACACGTCTGATTCCACATGGAACACAGGTGGCTCAAACATCTCATTGCTTAGGTTGTTACATGTTATAATTTTCTGGGTGAGGTGACCTGAACTCATTTAGGGCAGCTAGGCTCTCCCTGATAATCTTCTCAGGCAGCTAGTGACATAGTAGATGAGTGCTGGTCCTAGACTTAGTAAGATCCCAGTTCAAATGCAGTCTCAGACATGTACTTGTTGTATGACCCTATGCAAGTAATTTCATTTCTCTTTGCCTAAGTTTCCTCAACTGTAAAATGGGGGTAATAATAGTAGTTATCTCAGAGGGTTGTTGTGTCAGTTAAATGAGATGGGGGAAAGCACTTAGCACAATGACTGGCACATAATCGGTGATAAATAAATGCTTATTTTCTTCTCTTGTCACATCGTGGGTTTCAGTTCCCTGTTAGTCATTTTGGTCTATGCTTTGCAACCTGAAAATCATCTTCTGTGATAGAAAAAAAAAGATTGAAAATAGTTGGGGAATAGTTAGTTCTCCTCTCGTCCATTATCATTATTTCATCTATCCCTCAAGCAGCCTGACTGTCCTTCCTGGCTCCTCCTCTGGTGTCTTACCTACCTGACTTTAAAAGATCCTCTCTGTGGTAGCTGGCATCTACCAGAAGCTCATGCTGTGTTGGCTCTCCCTGCATTTTTCTCCTCCCAAGCTGGTCCTTTTTTGTGTATATGGTCAGTTGCAGCTCTCCCTTCCATCTTTTGTCTACTTCCTTTTAACATCTGAGCTTGAGAATAAGCTTCCTTAAGCCAGAAGGGTCTGTTTCAACACTTCCACTTCCTTTCCTTAATCAGAATTTTGTTGAGTGATTAGAAGACCCTTCTCGACATCCTCAGGTCCTTTGGATTCTACTTCTTCCCGGGGTAACTCCAATTCATACTGTATTTTCCTTTTCATACATTTCCTTTATGCTGAATTTCAATCGTGCTCCAGACTTAAAGATGTTACCTTAGAATTCTCTAGTTTCTGAAAGGTCTCAGTCACTTGAGAGCTGGAACTGTCTACTCCAAGGCTGAATGTATAGTAGGCACTCAATAAATGCTTGTTAAATTAAAGAATGAATGACTTATTTAAAACATAGTTTACTATTTCTACTACTAACTAGTTGGTCAGTCCCTTAACTAACATCAGCTCCTACTAAGTACCATACACTGTACTAAGCCGAGGAAACAATGGCGAATGACAGTCCCTGCTCTCAAAGGGGCTCTCAGTCTGAGAGGAGAAAACACGAAAACAACTATTAACAAACAAGATATATGTAAACAGGATAAATTGGGGAACTCTTAAAGGAAAGACACTAAGATTAAGGACTGAGGAAAGGCTCCTTGCAGTAGATGGGACTTTAGCTGAGACTGAAGAAAGCCAGGGCAGCCAGGAGGCAGAGATAAGGAAGGGAGATCGTTTGAGGTGTGGGGGATAAACAAAGACTAGGTTCATCTCAGATTCTGGAGATAAGAGGTCAGTCTGCAGGAACAGCAAGGAGATAGGGTGACGGGATGCCAGTACTAGGGTGTTGAAAAGGACTTTATTCTTGAAGCAAATTGAAGACCTGGATGTGAATCCTGCTTCAGATATATATATATACTTGTTGTGTTACATTGGGCAAATTACTTTGGTAAGCCTGAGTTTTTCATAAATCAAAATAGGGATGACCCTAATAAAAGTACACAATACCCCCCCAAGGGTTATGAAGCTCAAATGAGATCACATATACAAAAAGTACTTTTCGAAACCATGAAGTGCTAAATTAATGTCATTTCTTAGATCCAGGAAAAATGTTTATACAAACATATTCTTGGAGCATGGACAGAATCCATACGTGAACAACAGGAACGCACTCTCACTGAGTAAGAAATCTCTGAGAATGAAGCTGACAGTCGTCCTCACCTCCAGACAACTCAGCCACCTTTGGAAGCTATCCAACCAAACCCCAACTTATCATCCACATTCTAGGAGGGAATCTTTTTTTTTCCCCCTTCTTCCAATTATTGTTGCATTGGACAACACGGTACGATTTTCAGGTTCAAACCCTTCCTCTTCCACAGTACTGGAGAGTTGCAACGGAAGGACCTTTCCGTGCTCCAGTTAGCCAACAGATCAAGTGCCCTGAATTTTTCTTCTTGATATATTAATAATAAGGATCGTGAGGATAAGGCAGGAAGGTCCTTCTAGACACTGCGTATAGAGGTTTCGGCCTGTGGCTGCCTCACCTTTCAGGGTTTGGTGTTTTTGTTCCTGTAGCTAACTTCTGAAAGCTAGGTATGAGCTAGGTTGCTAACAACACAAAACACATACTTCTACATTTGTGAAGAGAGAAACATGATTTTTTTTAAAGCCCCTGGTTCCTTCAGCAGCTGTCCTGTCCTTTCATGCCTCGCTCCGAGCGCCCAGGAGAATTTGAGGGGAGCTGGGGGAGGAAGGGTGCGGAGAGAACTGAGGGCGGGATTTAAATCTCTCTAGTTCCCAGCCTAGGGATCAAGTGCTTCTGGCGCAGGTGGGGGGAGGAGGGGGGCGGCGGGTGAGCAGGATGGAGCCGAGCGGAAGCCGGGGAGCTGGAGGAGGGTCTTGGGCAAGAAGGAGCCCGGAGCTGTCCATAGGCGCCGCAGCCAGGCGGCTGACATCAGCAGCGCTCCTCCCCTCCGCCTCCCAGTACCCTCAGCTCCCGGCCGGACCCTCCCTCCTTTCCACCACGTGTCCCTCCCTCCCTCTCTCCCGGAGGGGACGTGAGGACGGGTAAGAGGGAGAGGATCGGAAGGAACGACGGAAGGAGAGGAGGATGGTACCCTGACCCTGCCGCCTTCGCCCCTACCTCTCCAGACACCCAGCCTCACTCACGCCACCCCCTCCCAGTGCCCGCCCCCGCCCCGTGCGTGGTGTCCCGTCCTGCAGCCAGAGCCCCACGCCCTGCGTCTTGCGGTGAGTGGGAGCGGGCTGTGCGCGGCCCCGGGTGGCGCGGACAGCTCCGGGCAGGGAGGGGCGTGCACCGAGGGCTGCTCCTCCTCCTCCCCCCACCCGGAGCTGGCCCCGGCCCCCCTCCCCACCCCTGGCTACTTGGAGGGGAGGGCGGGAAGGGGCGGGGGCTAGGCTGGGCTAGGCTGGGGGTGGGGAGGAGAAGGGGGGGCCGCCGATGTTGCAGCTGCTCAGGGCCGCAGCCGAAGCCACCGCCTTTGTTGCGGCCCTGCCGGTCCGCAGCCGCAGCCGCAGCCGCCGCCCTTGGGTCGCAGGTGCATTGAAGGCGGAGGTCGGGGCATGAGCGCAGGGAGGAGGCCGGCGGGGAAGCGGGACCATGGGGGAACCCGGCCCGGGGCCTCGGCCCGAGGAGTGGGGAGGAAGGGGACAATATGGCTGGGTAGCCCCGAGCGGGCAGCCGCGACGGCCGAGGCGCGGTAAGAGCGGTTGGGTGGGCCCCGGGAGCCGGGAGAGGCCCCCCCCTCTGCCTTTCCGGCCACTCCCACCATCACCCATCCATCCATCCATCTGTCTATCTATCTGTCTATCCATCCATCTATCCAGCCAGCCTCTGCTTCACTGGGTTGGGTTTCCTTCCATTTCTTTTAAACAACCCCAAGAATAAGTTGCTTTCTTCTTACCCCGCTCCTGAACACCCCCTTTCTCCACGCAATAATCATAGCAGCTAACCTTTACACAGCGCTTTAAGGTTTGCAAACACTATGTTAATCTCATTTAATCCTCGCCACCACCCTGGGAGGTAGGTGCTGTTATCTTCATTTTATAGATTGGGAAACTGAGGCTGAGAAAGGTCAAGGGGCTTGTCCAGAACGACTGGGGTAGGATTTGAACTCCGGCCTTCTCCACTTTGAGTCCAGTGCTAATTATGGGTCAGCTTCCCTGAAGAAATCCAGGAATCCAACCACTTATGCTTGGACTGCAGCTTTAAAGAGTTGTGTCCCTTCCCCTTAAGGCATAGATGCAGGCTATCTGCAAAGTCTTTGTGCATAACTGATTTGAGACTTTGGGGGCCCCCACAGCTGGTCAGTGAAAGTGGAAGGACATAGAGAATATTGTCATAAATTTGCACTGACTTTTGGAATACTACCCTTCCACTTTTTCTGCACAGTTGTGAGGTCTGGCTTAGAGAGAGCAGATTCCCCAGCCCCCTCTGATAAACTAATTGTGGGACAACCCATGGTATGGTAGAAAGAGGGCAAGATTTGATGGCAGAGGACCTGGATTGGAATACCTTGTTCTGCCACTTACTAACTTGTGTGACCTTGGGCAAGGTGTTTCAACTTTCTGAGCCTCAGTGTCCTCCTCTGTAAAATGAGGGTTGGGCTAAATGAGATCTAAGGTGATTTCCCACTCCATTCTGTGATTCTATGAGCTACATCCCCTCTCCATTCTCCCCCTTCCCCCTTGAATGTAACACCTGGTATTCAGAATACCAGCTTCCTGGTATTATAAACTCCTCCCCCTCCAGCGCATGTTTCCTCTTAAAAGCAGGTGATTTGGAGTCAGAAGAAATTGGTTTGAATCTCAGATTTAATAATTGCGTAACCAATAACAGGCAGCTGAATTTGTCTGAACGTTAGTTTCCTCGTCATTAAAATCATGGGATTTGAACTAGGATGGTCTCTTAAGGGCCATTCCCACTCAAGGGTCCTTTGATCCTGTTCCCCTCCTGCTTGAAGCTACAGTATCTGGTACAGAGTTAGTGTACTATGGAATCACCCCTCCTGTCCCAGGGCACAGAGTGGAACTCCCTTTGGTGGACAGCTCACATTAAAATCGATCACATCCCTGGATCTTTCTGAAATGAATCTTCTTCCTAGACATGGATTCCACCACCTTACCCCTCCCTTTTCCCCTGAAAGAAGAGGAAGAAGAGGAAGAAATTCAGACCAAGGAAATAGAGGATGGACCCATGGATATGCAGAGAGTGAGGATCTGTGCAGAAGGCGGTTGGGTGAGTAATAAGATCATGGGGGCCATTCACTTTGGGGCTTAGATTTGGTTTGAAAATGAGGCTTATTTTGACTGTTAACCATATTCAGTGAGTAAAAGGTAGTCTTGTATACATTTATTCCCCCAACTCCACCCCACTCCCCAAAATAGAATCATTGAGCTTTTACCATCATATTTGCTTCCTATGTCATTTTAAAAGCAACAGTGTTGTGGAAGAGATCTCTCCTCCAACAAAATGTTTGCTCTGCTTCTGACTGGGACTTCAGGAGCTCTTTGGGATTTCTATGTGTTAGTGCAGTATGTATTCTATTTATATGACATACCAGCATACTTTGGGAGAGTCTTCTGGATCTATCCCCATGGCAGTTATTTTCTTTATATTGAGCAGGGAAACAAACATACATCTGTGACAAAGTTCCCTTGGCTTTTGTCTATTTTCCTGTGTTATAGCTATCACATCACCAGCACATTTGTTGAATGGTAATTCTTGTGATCAGTCTTTGTGATTGGACATGAGGAAGCCATTCATTTATTCATTCATTCAACAAGTATGTGCTAAACTCTTCCCCGGGCCTAAGTCCTCTCAGTGATATGGAAACAATGCTTAAGGAATTTATATCTAGAAGAGCTGATCATCCAGTAAATATATCAGTGTACCTTGGGCCTTGGCTGGCAGTGAACAGTCCATTCTAAGCTATGTAAATAGATAGCTAGGTCACTAGGTTATTGTTTTAAATTGGGCTACCCTCCCCCAAAAGTTCATTCATTCCTCAGCTCCCTCTAAGTGGGCTGAAAGGGGACCAAGTGTGCAAATACTATAAATAGATAGGACAGGACTGATGAGTAATAGGTATGAGATGATTTAAAGGGTACCAGCTGGTATCCCCCCCACCTGCCTAAAGCAATAATTCCTAATGAGTGACTGAAATTATCATTCATTAGTTGGGTAAAAGCACCAAAGATTTCTGGCAAAATGCAAATAGATGATTTGGAAGGCCTGACACATCTAAATCACAAAACCCCATTAACACCTTCATATGGGTTCATTTGCTAGTTCCCTGTCAGAGAACCAGTCCTGAGGTGGTGGGGCAAAAGATGGAGCAGGAAGACAGGGAAGATGTAGGTATAGGATGTTTGAATGGTGTGAAAAGACTTCAGCAATGGAGCAGAGAAACTGGCCAGCTTCAGTTTCCTGGATTAGATGACTTTTGAGCTGCCTTCCTGCACTCAGTTTATGATTCCACATGACTCTGGGCAGCTAGAGAACAAAATAAATGAGCCTGGGCAGAGTAGGGGTGGGGAGGGGCAAACCTGAGAGGGGAGAGGAGAAGGGAAGCTAGAGGGACTTTGAAATCTTCATCTTATCCAGAGCAGCACATTCCTGCTATTTTCACCGTTCCTGATTATCGATTTAATTAAATTTCCCTTTAGTATACTTTAAAGCCCTAATATGTGATGTCTTTTCTCCAAAGCCCAATGTTTTGGATGGATAAAGAGGTTAGAGAGTCATCCCTTCTATTTTCTATTATTGCTGGCTCTTTGGAACACTTATTTTCATTGATAAAAGAACTACACTTCAAATCGACCCAGATAGAGAGAGGGGCATAGTGGGGCAAATCTGGTATGTACCAAACAACGTTTCTGCTATATACCATGAAGCACTGTTCAGTTATCATTAAATTTTAAAAATTATGAGTGGATAACCATCCCATCTGAGCATGAAGTCTGAGCCTAGGGTGTTGGAGTCAAATAAAACTTAGAACAAAGTTCATGTTGCATATTTAATGATTGATTAATGAGTGATTTAATGTCTTCATTGTTTTGTACCTTGAAAATCCAGGCATAAGTGGTGAACAGTTCATGTAAGTGACTGATATTATTGTTTACATAGTTAAAGTTTTTATAGATTTCTTGTGTTTCTTGGTATCTAGAATTAGCAGCAATGTCGCCTTTTCCCCTGGTTCTGTGTATATTTCATTTAACACACCCATCCACACACACAGCTCACATACTCATGTTCTTTCTGACTCTCTGAAACTTAGATTTAAAAGCAAAGATCCACTATTCTTCCCCTCAGAAGCTCTAAATCTTTGTTGTTTCTCTCTTTCCCTATAGCCACCAACACTGCGCTGAAGTATCCTTTGCCTGTGTTGATCTTTCTGCCCTGATCTCTCCATTCTTCCTTCTAGTGTAGGGATCCCCTGAGCAGGAGATTTATCTATTCCCTGCCTTCAGACCTTCTCTGGGAAGGACTGATCCCAAGGGCCTGAAAACAGGTCATCTCTGTTTGGTCCTGTGCTGTTAAACATTTTTTTAAATTAGTGATTTGAATACAGAGGTAGCTTTCATGCTTTAACAATTTGGCAGGTGACACAAAGCTGGGGGATAGCTAACATGTTAGGTAACAGAGTTGGGGTGCAAAAGGAGATCTTGACATTGTAGAGTTAATATTGATCCAAATTTAAGAGGAAGAACTTTTAATAGAGATAAATTTAAAGTCTTACATGTGAGTTCCAAAAAATCAGCTACAGAAATACAGTGTTCCAAAAGTCTTAGTGTGGTTTTAAGCCATTAAAACTTAAATTATTATTCATTAGTTGGGTAAAAGCACTAAAGGGCCCTGTCAAAATATAAATAGATGCTTTGGAAGGCTTGACATTTAAATAATAAAACCTCATTAAAGTTTAAAATTGCACTAAGACATTTTTGGGATGTCCTGTAAAAGAGAAGGACATGACTGGAGGTAGTAGGTCATCTGAAAAAAGTTATGGGCATTTTCAGGAACTAAAAGGTTAGTGTGAGTCAAGTGTGAGTTAGTATGAGCACCCAAAAAGCCAAGGTGTAAGGAGTTAGTGATCCTACTGCATCAATCATGTATGCCTTGGTTCAGTCACATCAGCAATATTGTGTTAAGTTCAGAGCATCCCATTTAAGGAGCATCAATAAGGTTGGGTGTGTCCAAAGGAGGACATCCAAGATGGTACCTCAAGTGAGTTCATGCCATGAACTTCAACAGCTGAAGGTCCTAGGGAAGTTTAATCTAGAAAAAAGAAGCTTTAGGGCAGGGAGGGACAGGGTCACTGTCTTCATGTATCTAAAGGGCTATCATGTAGAAGATTGGTTCAGTTTGACTCAAGAGGACAGAATGGTGGAAGGCGCAAACTGACATTAGCCATCAGGCAGAACCACCTAGCAATAAGACTTTAACCCTAAATTGACCCATGTTAGAGGTCTTTAAAAACAAAGAATGGATGACCTGTTTTGTCAGGTATGTTGGGAATAGGTTCATTTTTTCAGGTATAAATGAATGTAAATGACTGCAGAGTTACCCGTTAACTGAAAGTCTGTGGTTCTGTGAACTTGGATTGAACAGGGAAGAGGGAGGACACGCAAGTGAACGTTAGAATGTACTTTAGGTTTCCAGCATCTGGAAGTCTTGGAGTGATGGAAAAGAGACAGGATAATCGAGAGAGGGATTGGACCCAGAAAGAAAAGGGGGGGAGGGTTGGTGGAAGGGAACCAGACAGACAGACCAGCAGCAGACCATTAGGATGGCCCAGAGAAGAGATGAGAAGAGACTTGCCTCACCCTTCTTGGCAGAGATGGACTGTGGGTGTATAGAAGTGCATGTAAGATTTTTCCATTTGTCAGTCAATTTAGCCAAACCATTTTCTTTTCTTATTCTTTGTTATAAGGATTGGCCTTCTGTGTGAGAGATGAAATAGGGAGAGATAGGTTGTCAGGGATAGAAAAAAGAAAAGATTAATTATTTTTGAAAATTAAAAAAGAAAAGATTATACAGATTTATGGCATTATTAGAGAAAAGGCTTAAAATACTAAGAGATAATTCATTGATCTGAAACCAGACAGTTAATTTACAAATTATTAGATAAGTTTTTTGGGAGGAGAGGCCAGGGAGTAAGACCAATACCATTTATACACGGTAAATCTGATATGAGCCAAAAGTGGAGAGGGGGCAGACCTAGGAGCTAAAGAAACTAGTATCATTTCAAAATTGGTATGTTACTAGCCCTCTTTTACCTTTGGCTTACACAGATAAAAGCCATTGGAGGTCATGTCTAGCCTGTGGACTTATGTAGCTTAAAGGAAATATTACTTTGGAATTAGTTTTTGAGCTGCTGAACTATCTTCCTTTTGAACATCATGTGAATTGTTTTAAGATCCTCAGATCTGATGACAAAAGAAGGAACAGATGACAGATGTACCAGCCTCTAGCCTTTATCACATCTTTGGTACATTCAGTTTCATTCAGTCCAACAATTATTAAGCACCTTCTCCTTGTCTAAGATATTGTGCTCTGACACTTACTATTTGTGTGATCTTGAACAACTCAGTTAAATTTTTAGGGTCTCAGTTTCTGAATCTCTATTAGATTGTAAGCTCCTTGAAGGCAGGGACTGCCTTTTACCTCTTTTTGTATAAAAACATTTACTAATTGATTGATTTGGGTTAGGGGGTAGAGTGGAGGGTTGGACTGGATGACCCCTGAGGTTTCTTGAAACTCTGAATCTGACCCTATACTAGGTCCTGGTTTAAATCTTTATATTACTATGGGTGTGGTGTATCTGTTCTAAATACTGGGTCCTTTTAATAATGCCTGCAGCAGTCCATTTACTTAGGGCCCTGGCCTTGGGACCACAGATGGGCCAGGCAGCAAACAATTAGAACTACCTATGTGAGGGAAGGAGTAATAAGGTGACGACTCAGGAAGGAAAAGGAGAAAGCACCAAATGACAGTGTATGAAGGGAGCTGGAGAAGAAGAGAAGGAAGGTCTTGTTAATAGAGCCGAATGCCTACCTAGAAAGCAGTTGTTTTTTTCCACCTAGAATTCCATTTATTCTTACTGTTGCCCAGTCACTAAGAGTGCATGGGTATTTCTTAGCTCCCAAGGCACATAGGTTCAGTTTCAGCACAGGCAGAAATATCTATTAGAACTCAAGTACAGAAAAGAAAAGAACTACAGTAAAAAGACCATTATTAGGTATTGATAGGAGAATCAGAGAAGTGAATTAAAGAGAGGTCAGGGAAGCAGAAGATTTCTTTTTTTGAGGTGAAGGGGAGTACTATTAGTCAGTTTTCACTGACTGGGTAATTACAAGAGTCATTGAGAATACTTGGTTCAGTCTTTGGGAATGTGTGTGTGTGTACATCTTTAAGAAAATGCCAAAATATTTCTTTAAGTAGAAATATGATTTAAAAGGAAAGCATTTAGTTCTAAATATTTAGAAATTAAGAGCATTTACATTTTTAAAAATCACATTTTTTTAAATATGATTTTTATCAAGTTTATAATTTAAAGGCAGTGTGAACGTATAATAGAGAGCCAGGCTCTAAGTTAGGGATCTCAGGATTCAAGTCCTGCCTGTGACACAGTGTGCCTCTCAGTGCCTCAGGCAAGTCTCTAAGATTATAAATTGCTGAGAAAGGTGTAAAGCTGAAATTCTCTAGACCATTAAAATCACAAGTTCAGAAAAAGAATAAACACTCAAACTGTGACACAGTAAAAGGGTCACCTTATGTAACCTAATCTAATCTTTGTACTTGAAAATTTTTTGGAGCCAATCAGGGTGAAGTGACTTGCCCAGGGTCACACCAGACCCTTAGTAAAGGGTCTGAGGTCATATTTGAACTCGGGTCCTCCTGACTCTGGTGTTGTATCCACTGAGCCTCCCAATATACTTTAATATTTTAAGAATCTGCAGTTTCATTTTCATCAGAGGTACACCTTCCAACATAGGATAATAGATTGAGATGGAGACAGAGAAGGAATCCATCTTAAAGCAAAATATAAGTACCTTCCTCCATAGCGAGGACTGTTTTTCATTTTGTTTCTGTTTCTCTCCCCAACACCTAGCATAATGCCATCTGGGAACATAGTAGGTTCTTAATAAATGCTTTACTTTTTAAATTTTTTTTCAATTAACAAACATTTTTCTTTCTCTCCCACTCTCTCCAAAAAAAGGTGTGAGTAACCTTTATGACACATGTACATAGTCAAGCTAAACAAATTCCCATATTGGCCATATCCAAAAATGTATGTCCAATTCCTCTGCCAGGAAATGGGTAGGACTTTTCATAGGCCATGCTCTGGAATCACAGTGGTTCATTGCTTCATCAAGTTCTTGAGTTTTCCAAAGTTGACTGTTGTTTTTACTATGTTATTGTAGTATAAATTATTCTCCCGATTTGGTTCCCTTCTGCATTAATTCATATATATATCTTCCCAGGTTCTCTGAAACTATGTTCTTTTTTTCTTTCTTACATTAATGGGCAGCCAGGTAGAGACCTTGGGTCAGGAAGAGCTGAGCTCAGATTTGGCTCAGACACTTCTAGATATGTGACCTTAGGCAAGTCACTTAACTTCTGTTCACTTCAGTTTCCTCAGCTATAAAGTAGAGATAATAATAGCACCCGTATCCCAGGGTTGTTATGAGAATCAGTTGAGATAATATTTGTAAAGTGCTTAGCACAGTGCCTGGCAGGTGCTATAAAATGTTAACTATTGTCATTGTCATTATTATTGCAGCACAATATTTTCCATCAAATGCATATAGTATAAATTGTTCAACTATTTCAAAATTGATGGACACCCTCCCCCCAGCCCCCCCATCGAGTTTCCAGTTACTTGCCACCACAAAGAGAACTGCTATAAATATTTTTGTGTAGATTGGTCCTTTTTCTTTTTCTTTGATCTCTTTGGAGGTCAGACCTACTAGTGCTATCTCTGGGTTAAAGAGATATTCCTATTGTGTTCCCATTTTCAGTTCAGTAACTTTTGGGGCATAGTTCCAAATTGCTTTCCAGAATAAATGGGCCAATTCACAGGTCCCCCCAGCAGCCCGTCAACATACCTGTTTTCCCACAGCCCTTCCAATATTTGTCATTTTGGTTGGGTGTAAGGTAGAATGGCAAAGTTTGTATAATCTGCATTTCTCTGTGCTTTGGAGCATTTTTTTTTCCCCACATGGCTATAAATAGCTTGAGTTTCTTCCCCAGAAGACTGCCTGTTCATATTCTTTAAATATTTATCAATTAGGGAATAATAAATGCTTTATTTATTAAGCACCTGTTTGCTAGATAGGATTGGATTGAACTGGATGAGTTGCTGTGGATGGAAAAAGTGATATCCTCAAGTACTTGGTCAGCCATCTGGTAATGGACGTCAGCTCCTAGCTGGGCTGTTTGTCTTAACAACAGATACAATGCTGTTCAGGCTTGTACTTGAGTTCTTTCAAGTTTAGTATCATTATCATGCCAGAGCTTGTACTCCACTTGAATAACCCAAGGTCACCTCCACACCATGAGGAGGCATCCAAGAAGGACTTGACTGTAGTAGCATAACATTTTAAATCACTCTGGTTAGTATACACATATCATTTGAAGTTTTGATTGTTTTTTTTTCCATTGTGCATTAATTCATATAGGTCTTTCCATATTTCTGCTTGAGCCTCACATATGTCATTCATAGTGGCCATATAATATTTCACCACCTTAACTTATGCCCAGCCATATGATGATCTTTTCAACATGGCATAGTTAGTATGCATTTATTAAGCATATAGTGTGTATGTACCAGGTGCTATGCTAAGCAGAAGACAACCTCTGTTCTCAGGGACCTCACAGTCTCATGGGAGAGACAACTTTTAAATGACTACGTATAAATACAATATATACAGGATAAATTGGAGATAATC
>NW_027185876.1:19733367-19761574 GCF_028583685.1 Petaurus breviceps papuanus
ATGACTACGTATAAATACAATATATACAGGATAAATTGGAGATAATCAACAGAGGGAAGGCAGTAGATTTAAAATCTTCCTATAGAAGATGGGATTTTTTATGAGATTTGAAGCCAGGAGGTAGATAGAGATGATGCTGAGAGAGAGCATTCCATGCATAGGGAGAGGAGAAAGAGACAGTGAAAAAGCTTGGAGTCAAGATATTAAGTGTCTTGTGTAAGAAACAGCCTAGAAGACAATATGGACGGATCACAGTGTATGTGAGGGGGTGTTAGAAGACTGGGAAAGTGGGAGGGGACCTTTGAAAGTCAAACAGGGGCGGCTGGGTGGTGCAGTAAGAGTGCCGGCAACAGGGGGTCGGGAGACCCGGGATCAGTTCTGGCCTCAGATACTTGGCACCCACACAAAAAATAACTGGCTGTGTAACCTTGAGCAAGTTACTTAACCCCAATTGCTTTTAAAAAAAAAAGTCAAACAGGATTTTATATTTGATCCTAGAGGTGATAGAGAACCAAAAGTTTATTAAGGGGAGGTGGGGTGGACATGATCAGATTTGTACTTTAGGAAAATCACTTTAGTAGCTTAATGGACTGGAGTGGTAAGAGTCTTGAGGTAGACCTACCTGCTGGCTATTACAATAGTCCAGGTATGAGGTGATGAAAGCCTGCAGCATGAGGAAGAAGAGAAGGAGGAATATTCAAAAGATGTTGCAAAGGTGAAATTGTCAAGAGATGGTAGAAGATTTGAAATTGAAAAGAGATGGTGAGGATGTGAAATTGACCAGGCCTGGTAGAGACGTGAAATTGACAACAGATGGTGAAGATGTGAAGTTGAGAGATGGTACAGAGGTGAAATCAAAAGGTCTTGGCAACAGCTTGGATATTGGGGGGGGGGGGGACCAGGTACAGCTACTGAGCAGTCCAAGGTAACTCCTAGCTTGTGAGCCTGAGGGTCTTGGAGGATGGTGGTACCCTCAACAGTAGTAGGGAAGTTAGGAAGAGGGGTAAATTTTGGAAGCAAAGATGAGAATAGTGGAAGGAGCACCAGTGTTGAAGCTGGAAGACCTAGATTTCAGCGTCTGAATATACTACTTAGCAAATCGTTTTCCTGTTACAGGGCCTCTGTTTTGTGAGCTGTAAAATGAAGCAGTTGGACTAGATAAATCATTCAACAAATACCTACTATGTTCAAAGTAGTACACTAATTGCTGGGAATATAAATATAAAAGTTAATTAGTCTTAGCCCTCTAGGAGTCCACATATTGCTTCTAGGTGGAGAGGGGGGGAAATGTTCACCTATAAGAAAAGAATATACAGATTCTCTCCCTTTCTTTCTCCCTCCCTCCCTCTCCTCTCTCTTCTCTCTCTCTCCTCACTCTCTTTTTCTCTCTCAAAGCACAGTGATGGATGAGGGGCATCAGGAAAAGGCTTCTGGAAGAGGTGATATTTGAGCTAAGCACTGAAAGATGCTCGAGATTCTAAGAGGTTAAAGTGAGGAGGGAGAGAATTCCAGGCATGGAGAGCCTGTACAAAAACCCAAAGTCAGCAGTTGGAATGTCACGTAAAGGAAGCAGGGAACATACTCTGTCGTTTTTGGCTAGGATGTATAGTAGTGAGGGGGAGCAGTCTGAGGAGCCTGGAGGCCAGATCTGTGCTTTAAATGCCTAAGGGGAGGAGTTTTTTTTACTTTATCCTAGGGGCCAATGAGGAGTCATTGAAGCTTCTTGAGCTAGGGAGGAATGGAGCCTGAACTATGCTTTAGGACATTCAATTTAGCAGCTATATGGATATAGGATTGAGGGGTGGGATGATACTAGTTCAGAGACTTTAATGTAGGGAGTTCAATTAAGAAGCTTTCAGTAGTTCAGATTAGAGATGAAAGCTGTTACTAAGGTGATGGTGATATTAGAAAAGAGAAGAGGATAAGTCATCTCTGTGTTCTTTAATTGTTCCAACATTCTGTGATCCAGTAGGAGCCCAAGAGGAAAAAAAAATCAGTAGAAGAAAGTACATATTTTAGTTATGAGGTGATTCATAACCAAGAATGGGGTGGAGTTGTGAGCCGGAACATTGTCTACTTTGGACTGCTGTTTTAAAAATGACTTTCCATCCTAGTGCCCTGAGAAGGTGGAGAAGTTAGAAAGTGTTGAGACAATCAGTAAAGCTACCACCTTTGTGTTAAAGAGAATTTCCTTGAAGCTTTCTCCCATGCAGATAGAAGGAAGTTAGTTTGCCTCTTTTATACAAATCCACAAATTTGACTTTGGTGTTAAACACGTACCTTTCATATGCAAAAACTTCTTCCTCTTTCCCCAACTCCTCTGATTTTTTCCCCCTTTGAGAGTAGGGGGAAAAAAACTATTTAAAACTTGGGGGAAGGGAGATTTCTGGGTTCCCACTTACACTTTTCTAAAAAAGTTGGTTTTATAGTTTCTGTGCTAAAAACAAGAGCTCTTGGAAAAAAGGAACTGGCTTGAAAAGCACTGGGCTCTCCTATCCTGAAATGGAGCCTGCTTGTCCTATTTGCTAATCAAATCTGCCCTCAGGGAGAATGGCTGTCTTCCTCTGGAGTTTGTGAGAAGGAAGGCCTATGTTGAATTGGGCAGTCTTAAAGAAGTTTTCTAATAAAACCTATCTTCAGCTGTATTTTATGACTTTCAATTTCCGGGGGGTGGGGTGGGGGTGGGGAGGAAGGGGAGAGTCGGGGAAGGGGATGAGAAAGGGGTCAGGAGGGTGACATGCTGAGGGACTGGCTTCCTAGGAAAGAGCCTGGACAAAGCATCTGTGGGCTCTAGGCAGGATTTAAAAAATCAAACCCTGAGTGCAATTTGAGCCTTCCCTGTAACACATGACTTGGCTTATCACAAAATAAATACCTAGGAGCCATGGAGAAGGGATTTTTCTGGCATTCATGAATAGAATTAAGAAGTGCCCTGTTGGTTGCGCCCCATACCCAACTGCCTACTTTGTCAACCTTTAGTCTCAGCCCTGCCCTAGGCCCAGTGTTACCCGTGGTACCTCAGATCAGTAAATGTCTTGCATGGGAGGTGGAGATGGGAGGGAGGTATTGTTTCCACCTCCTCACTCCCCCATTTCCCTTTGACCGCCTAAGATAAAATTTTTCCAGCACTCCCTCCATTGAAATGTCTCTCCCAAGTCACCAGTCAACTTCTCCAAATTGTTGAATCATTCTTGGCCTCAGTTTCTCCATCTATAAAAAGGTGGGGTTGAATTTAATTCCTCTGGGATCCCTTCCAGGTATAAACCCTACGATCCAAAGACCCTAAAAAATGTTTTGTTTTGTTTTGAAGTTAATAGCTTCTATTTCCTCAGTACCTAACTTCCACTGAACCTGCTCAGCTAATAATTCCACCATTGCTATATCCAAGGCCTTACCTTTCTTGACCTCTCTGCAACATTTCATACCTTGGAGACCTACTTCTCTCTTTTCTCAAAGGAAATTCCATGACAGTGCTCAGTTCTAGTACCTTTCCTACCTTTTAGACCTCTCCTGACTTTCTTGACCTGGTTCTACTTCCATCCCTGAGGTCCAAGTGTCTCCTCAGGTCTGCCTGAGGTCCTTTTCAATCCAGAAGCATTTATTAAGTGCCTACTATCTTCCATTCACTGTGCTAAGTGCTGGGAATACAAAAAAGAGTCAAAAGGGAGCTCCTGCCCTCAAAGAGCCTACTATCCAGTGGGGGGGGGGGGGTGAGAGGAGGAACTACATGTAAACATATACAAAGCAAGATGCATACAGAATAAATAAGAAATAATAAACTGAGAGAAAGCACAGAAATTATGAGGGGTTGGGGAAGGCTTCCTGTAAAGGTGGTATTTTAGTTGGGATTTAAAGGTAGCTAAGGAAGGTATTTTATATTCTCTTCCTTGGTGATATATGTCTTTGTGGGTTCAATTATCACCTCTGTTGTAGCTGACTGACTCATACATCTGTGTTTACTATCTGTGTGACCTTAATCAAGTCATATAACCTCTGAGGCATTTTTCTCATTTATAAATGAGGAGATTGGACTAGATAGTTTTGTAAGTCCTTTCTACCTTTAATTCTGTGATCCTTTGATCCCCAGTGTATTTATCTAGGCCCCATCTCTTACCCATGTCTTCTCAACTGCCTGGTTGACATCTCTACCTGGATGCTTCCCTAACATGTCAAACCCAGCTTATTCAAAAGTGAACTTATCATCTTCCCCCTAAACTTGTCCGTCATCTCGCCTCTTCTGTTTTGGTTCATGACCCTTGGTAACCTGGCCCCTTTCCTTCTCTTATTCCTTAATCCCCTCCACATATTCTCAGATTCCGTGACACTGGCCTCCTTGTTCTTCCTCAAATTAGACACCCCTGTCTCCAAATTCTGGGCATTTTCACTGGCTGCCCTCCAGGCCCGGAACTCTCTCCTCAAATCTACCTCCTGGCTTCCTTGGTCCCAGCCAAAGCCCCACTTTGTCGAAGAGCCCTTTCCCAGTCCTCCTTAATCTTTGTGCCTTCTGTCTGAGATCATCTCCAGTTTATTCTGTATATGTTCTTTATACACAGTTGTTTTTTATGTCATTTGCCCCATTATGCTGTGAGCTCTTTGAGAGCAGAGACTGGTTTTCATTTTGTTTTGCCTCTCTGTGTGTCTCCAGCAATTAGCACGTGTTTGACACATAGTAGGCACTTATAAATGCTTGTGGGCTTGACCTCTCGCCTCTGAGTCAATCAGGTTTGAAATTTTGGACTCATCATCTGTGACATCTAATCACAACCAAGTCTTGTTGGTGCTATCTCCACAGTATCTCTCTTTTGACTCCCTTCTGCTAACCCACCCCCCAGGTGACTAAGGATTCTTAACTAGTCTCTTTTCTTCCATCCAGCCTCTTCTCTCTCCAATCTGTCCTTCACAAACTGTCCTCATGCACAGGTTTGAGAGAACAATCACAAATTGATTTTTATGCTTATATGTAGACATGTTGTCTCCCCCAATAGAATGAAAGCTCCTTGAAGGCAGGAGTTATTTCATTTTCACCTTTGTATCCATTGTGCCTAACACAGTTCTTAACTCAGAATTGATGCAAAATAAATGACTTAATTGATTGATCAAATCACTCCCTTGCCCCTAGACCTTCAGTAGCTCCCTGTTGCCTGTGCAATAAAATAAAAATACCTCAGCTTGGAATTTCAGGTTTTCTGCAATCAGATTTCAACCAAACAGGACTGCTACCTATTCTATAATTTCTACCATCTTGTGTGCTCTTCACACAGTAGATGCTAAATACGTGTTTCTATTATATCGTCCAGTTGAAAAATGGGGAGTGAGGGGGAGGGGTTGAACAATAAAGTATGGTTAATAACAGGACTGGGATGGAGGAGACCTGGGTTTTAGTCCTGGCCCTGCCCCTTTACTAGCTCTATGATTTTGGGTAATTCATCTTGTAAAATCAGGGGTTTGGACTAAATAATTCCCAAGGCTGCTTCCAGCATATTGTGATTCAGTGATGTCTAAGATCCATCCCAACTCAGCTATCTTACCTCATTGTCTTTCAGGTGTTGAGTGAGGGATATTCATTTTTTTCAGGTACCAGCCCTGTTTGATGAGGTGGCCATATATTTCTCTGATGAGGAATGGGAAGTTTTAACTGAGCAACAAAAGGCGCTCTACCGGGAGGTCATGAGAATGAATTATGAAACCGTATTGTCTCTAGGTAAAGATTTGCTTTCTTATATCTCCTGGAATCTCCGTCTTGAGGATTGTATCTGTGTCTTATTTCTAGTGTGTCAAGATAGCTCTAGCCAAAACTTGGAATCTCTCCCCTCAACAGTTCATATTTACTAATTTCTTGTTTAAAATATTGGCACTTAGAGGGTGCCACATAACTCTTAATCTCACCTCAGAACTTTGGTGTTTGAATTCTGGGCATCCTCATTGCAAAGAAAATAAGTGTGACATTGGATCAGACCCATGGTGCTTCTGGTCCCATAGTTTATCTCTCAGTGACATCAGCAGTTGGCAATGCATAATCTGTGATGTCAACTTCAAGTTCTGGGTTGTACCCCAGAGTATCCTTGGCTTCCATTTTTAATGTCTTTTGGATCTACCATCCATAAATTTATCTGAATTGATTTAAAACTTGTCCATTAAATATGTTAGATTAAAAATTTACTGTTTACTAAAAGCAGCCGCCCCACTTAACAGGATTGTTGTGAGAATCAAATGAGACAAAGAAGCACTTTACAGATGATAGCTCATGTTATGAGTAGAGGTAAGAGGTTAGAGCATAAAAAGAGTCTTCAGGACCTTCCTCTGACCCAGACTACCTCCTGGACCACTCACTGCCTCCAGGCAGCTCCCCCAGACCTTAAGTTGAAGAACAGTTACTGAGTTACATTATTGGTAAAGGGAGTTTTCTCACTGGAATTTCACTATGCCAATAATCAGGCCCCATATTCAGACAGAAAAAAAGAATAAGCAATTAAAAAAATTGTCTCTTTAAAGAGGCTCCTTAGTGTATTTGGATCTGGTGTCCAAAGATCTGGGTTAAGTTCTGATACTTAGTAGTCATGTGACCTTGGGCAAATTACTTAAGTTCTGAGGCTCAGTTTCCTTATCTGTTAAATGTGAATAATGTTCACTCTGCTTACCTCAAAGGACTACCATGAGGAAAGTTTTTTTTTTTTAAGTAAACTGTAAAATATTTGGTAAACATGAACTGTTATCATTGGTATCATTTATCTATTTGCTAAAGCCAGTTGCTGTCTTGCCCTTTCCTAGTAATATCATCAACTCTTGTCCTTGCTGGCAGAGATCCTTCAGTTCCTGACTGGAAAGTGCATATATTTCTCAGTGGACATTTCCTTCAAGGAAACCCTGAACTTTCCTCCCCCTTACTTGGCTAAACTGTGTGTTTCCCGTATTGCTGGGATGGTAGACTTTAAATCATACGTTACTTTGACCGTGTTCTATAATTGTGACCCATTCTTTCCTGTTTTATTTTCTGTGAACAGAATTCCCATTTCCTAAACCAGACGTGATCTCTCAGTTGGAAGTAGAGGAAAGCCCTTGGGTTCCTTACCCTCAGAACTCTGAGGATTGGAAATTCCAAGGAGGCTCCTTCACAGGTAAGAGAGTAAATCTATTCAGAATGACCTTGGAGGAATGTATGCAGCTGGAATCATTGTAGTTCAGACACAAGGACTGGATTGGTCATGGTAATATGATATTCATCAGTGTATGGTACTAGATAGCAGGGGAAGGTTTGTTTTCTGTTTTGTTTTGTTTGGGGCAAACCAAGAAGGATGAAAACAAGCCTCCAAGGACTTTGGAACACCAATTTCCTTTTTAGTTACATTTGGGGAAGTAGACTCAACAGACAAATATGCTCCACGTTGGTATACACATGTCCAAAAAACAATAGGTTTATGCACTAAGGTTGTCAGGGCAAGGTTATTTGAATAAAATATCATGGCTGCTTCCATCAAGACAGAGTAACTTTATTAACTGTCTATGGATAGGAAACAGGGCTTAAAATAATTCCTAATCATACTCAGCCGTTTTAGTCAGAATTTAGAAATGGGCTAGGTCCTGATTAGTGCCAATAATCAATCCCCTGAAGTAGTCACATGTATTCTATTCATACTATTCAAAGTTGTAATTATGTTAAATAAGGTCATTGGTTCCAGCCCAATGGAAATTTGTAGTGTGAATCTGATTCAAGCAGTTGAGTGGAGTTCCAAAGAGACCTAGCTATAACTACCGTGTTTCCCCAATAATAAGACACTGTCTTATTATTTTTTTGGACAGAAAAACACCAGAGGGCTTATTTTCAGGGGAGGGCTTATTTTAATGAACATTGACAGCAATTTTAATAAACAGGTAAATGTGAACAAAAAAGTGTACCTTTATTCAATAAGCAAATCACTGGGGAAGAACAGGATGACGCGCTCACTGCTGTAGCTCTGATTGGATGCAGCTCGGAACGCGGCGTGCATTTCACGGGGGGGGGGGCTACGGTGCATACAGAGGGTACCGTAATGTAGCGTGTAGTGCAGGGGATCACCTTCACTACAGTAGCAATCTCAATAGGGCTTATTTTCGGGGGAGGGCTTATTTTAGAGGAATCTTACACAGTAAGGGGAGGGCTTATTTTCAGGGTAGGTCTTATTATCGGGGAAACACAGTAGTTATAGCTAGGTCTCTTTGGAACTCCACTCAACTGCTTGAATTCACAGCTGTGCTGTGAAATTGGACAGTACCCGTAATACAGTGCTAGACTTGGAGTCAGGAAGATCTGGGTTCAAATTCTGATTCAGTCACATACTAACTTTGTGATCTGAGGCAAGTCACTTCCCATCTCTTTGCCTCAGTTTCCTCATCTGTAAAATGGGGACAATAATAGCATCAGTTTCCCAGAATTGTTGTGAGGATCAAATGAGGTTAAAATATGTAAAAAGCTTAGTAAACCTTAAAGCTCTGTAAATGTTAGCTGTTATCATTGGCATGTTCTACCTGGGTTTGGCTTTTTTAGTGAATTACTATAACTTAGAGAGATGTTTGAGCTTAGAACCTGGGTCACTTTCCTGGGGTTTTGCAACATATTCATTATATGGATGGACTGATAACTGGGAGGAAGAAGGGAACAGGCATTTTAAAAATGTCTCCTCTGTGCCAGGGACTCGGCACTCTGCTAAGCACTTTACAAATATTATTTCATTTTTGAGACTAGAGCCTAAATTTCCTGAATTCTTTTTTTTTTTTTTTGCCTTTGGAGGGCAGTTGGGGTTAAGTGACTTGCCCAAGGTCACACGGCTAGTTTTTGTGTTAAGTGTCTGAGGCCAGGTTTGAACTCAGGTCTTCCTGACTCCAGGGCTGGTGCTCTTACTTGCTGTGCCACCTAGCCACCCTGAAAATTTCCTGGATTCTTATGCTAGGTTCTTTCTGTTAGGTCACACTGGCTAATGTCCCCCTGAATAGAGCTTCTGTACATTAGAATACATAACTGATAATTCACAGACTTGATGTTGTCATGAGAATAGAGATGCCGAACCAAATGGACTGCCTTTTGGAACACTGGAGATCTGAAAGTGGAAAGGAAGAAAGGAAAAGGCTTGAGCAGATTTTTATGGCGTCTTCAGATGCCTAAGTCTTCCCCTATAGCTAATTTTTCATTAAATGTAGGAATTTACATGTAGACTAATAGTTTTTAACTCCCCTATTATCTCCCAGGGAATGAAGAATCTGATCTAAAGCATCCAGAGTGGACCCCTCCATTGAGCATCACTCCTCATTTCCCCCAGCCTCAGCATCTTGAAAACTTTGCTTTCCATCTGCCCCAGGACATCCCAGAAATGTCTGAGTGGACTGAAGGGTACCCATTCTTCATGGCCATGGGCTTCCCAGGGTATGATCTGGGAATAGATGACATAGCAAGTAAGTTTCAGCTGAGTAGGGGAATCCGCCGGAGCTATGATGCAGGCTTCAAGTTAATGGTTGTGGATTATGCAGAAAGCACTAACAATTGCCAGGCTGCTAAGCAGTTTGGTGTTTTGGAGAAAAATGTCCGTGACTGGCGGAAAGTGAAGATGCAACTCCAGAACGCTCATGCAATGCGACGTGCTTTTCGAGGCCCCAAGAATGGAAGGTTTGCTCTGGTGGACCAGCGAGTGGCCGAGTATGTGAGGCAGAGGCAGGCCAAGGGAGACCCAATCACTAGAGAGGCAATGCAGCTTAAAGCCTTAGAAATTGCCCAGGAAATGAATATTCCTGAAAAGGGATTCAAAGCGAGCTTGGGATGGTGTCGTAGGATGATGAGGAGGTATGACCTCTCTTTGAGACATAAGGTACCTGTGCCCCAGCATTTGCCTGAGGACTTGACTGAGAAACTCATCACTTACCAACGTAGCATCATGACCCTTCGAAAGACACATGATTATATGGTGGGGCAGATGGGCAATGCTGACGAGACTCCAATCTGTTTGGAGGTACCATCTCGAGTGACTGTTGACAACCAAGGGGAAAAGCCTGTTTTGGTGAAGACCCCAGGCAGGGAAAAACTGAAAATCACAGCAATGCTAGGTGTCTTGGCTGATGGAAGAAAATTGCCTCCATATATCATTTTAAGGGGAACATATATCCCACCTGGAAAGTTCCCCAGTGGGATGGAAATTCGCTGCCATCGCTATGGATGGATGACAGAGGACTTGATGCAGGACTGGTTGGAGGTGGTGTGGAAACGTAGGACTGGAGCAGTGCCAAGGCAGCGGGGTATGCTGATCCTAAATGGTTATCGAGGTCATGCTACTGATTCTGTCAAAAACTCCATGGAAACCATGGATACAGACATGGTCATCATCCCTGGAGGCTTGACTTCTCAGCTACAAGTGCTTGATGTGGTAGTCTATAAACCTCTGAATGACAGTGTGCGTTCCCAGTACTCAGAGTGGCTCCTTGCTGGCAATCTGGCACTCAGCCCAACTGGCAATGCCAAGAAGCCTCCCCTTGGCCTGTTTCTGGAGTGGGTCATGGTTGCATGGAACAGCATCTCCAGTGATTCCATTGTCCAGGGATTCAAAAAGTGCCACGTGTCTAGCAGCATGGATGATGCGGATGTCCTGTGGGAACTTGAGGGTGACTTGTCGGGAGGAAGTGATCCCCCAAGAGAAGGTGAAGGTAACAGCATGACAGAGAGCAACTGAAGCAGAAGTTAAGGTGATATATGAATGAACAGTGCCTTTCTTAGCTGATATGTTCATGTTTTACAAATTTCCATTCCCCTTGTGATCTTCACTGGGCAGATGGTAGGCTAAGGACATTTTCTGCTTTTTGGGGGACTGATTGCTTGCTATAGATTTTATTTCATGACCCAGGAGGACTTTTATAACCAAAATGAACAATGAGTAAGCCACCAAAACAGAAGTTACATTGAAACAAAGTGTACTGGCTAAAAACAGCAGAGAATGTTACTTAGTTAAAACCAAGTCTTAATAATGGAATGTTATGTCTGAAAGCCAATTTTTTTCTTCTCCCTTATAATAGAACCTGAGAAGCTGTGATAAGTTTTATGTTCTTTGATGTACTTGTAGTGCCACAAACTTTCATTGGCTTGGGCAGTACGTTGGCAGATGGCCAAAGTCCAATCTGACCTCAATGAACGTGGAATCTATGCTTCAATGACTGAATTGAGTTGTTTTCTTTGCACCAGTACTAGGGGTCTTTTACCTATGAACTACTGAAGCCCCACTTGGGAATCCAGATCAGTAATCCAGGATTATGGATTTCCTGTGTACATGGCACTATGCAAGTCCCTCGGGGATACAGACAATTTAAATAAAACAGGGTCTTTGCTTCTTGAGTGCTTCCTGAATAACTGTAATCCGCTGGCTGTTCTGTAAGGTGTTTTTAAAAATCATTTTGTTAATCACCACAATGATGTACTTGAGCAGGCAGTGAATGACAGAGATTTCCTGTCGTTCATAGATACATCTGAACAGCAAGAACAAAACAAGTTATGGCCAAGACCTATGTGAAAGAACTTTTTAAGCTTGAAAATTGTTTGGGGTTTGTTTTTTTTAATATAAGGTATTTTTCTTCTAAACTTAGGGCAGCAGTGAGTACAGTTTGAGAATATAAGATTGCAGGTCCTCAAGGATTATTTGAATGAGGAAGAGCAGAGATTCTGATAGATACTGATTAACTTTACAGGAAATGGGGAGCAGGATGCAATGGAACGCTGCCCCCTGGAAGGAAGGGTGATTCTTTTTACCTCCTGAAATAGGAGCAGAGAAGAATGATACCGACAGAAATATAATCTCACTATATATTATTGTGTACTTGTTGCGTCTTAGAAATAATTTGAATAGTTCTTTCTCCTAAAAGCATTTTTTGAAGTCAGGGACAATCCCAGTGGGATGAAACAATATCGATACTTGAAATAATATTGATACTTGTTGAACCTTTTCAAACATTAAGAATACCTGTCCTTGGTACCTCCAAATTAAATATATACCCACCCACCCTTTCCCCCCCTCATTTTAAAATCTGTAGAACTGTAACTCATTTACCCAAATTAGTTCAGATTTTATGTCAGTGAACCAATAAAAAGCTGATTAGAGTTTAGGTTAGGGTAAGTGATCCTACTACCTTAATGGTTCCAGGGAAGAACTGGTTCATCTTAAAACTATTTGAAATAGTTCTTATATTGTGTCTGGGTGTGTATCACACCACTGGTCCTCTAACTTCAGTCTGTCTTGCTGTCATCCTTGACCTCTCTTCCCGGGAGAACACGTTCCTAAGATTGTCAGACTCTGAACTTAGCAGGTTTCGTTTCTTCCTTTTCACCACCTTCTAGTTGCATTGGTCACAATCAATTTTCCAAGATGGGTACAGAATGTTGCTGTGACCCTCTTTGCCTACTAGACTTGGTCTCTGTCTGGCAGATGGATAGGAGCCATCCTTTTCCAAGGGTGATATGTAGTTGGACCTGGCCGAGAATCAGAGAATCAAACCTGGCATTGCATCTTTGTCAGGTGCGATTCCTGTTTTCATCTATCTAGACTCCTGTCATTTCTCTTCACATCTTCCATTCTTTTCTTTTGAGTTTAAGAAAACAGTGGAGGGGGAAGGGGGCAAAAAGAGAGAAGATGTTAAGATATGGAAGAATTTTACCTTTTCCTACAGCACCATTTTGAAGGGCTAACCATGATTTTTTAAGAAAAAAAAATCATGAAGAACTTTGATCAACAGTTTCTTTTCTTCTAAAACCAAGGACTGATTTATGCTTGGATTCTCTCTTTATTCCAGCAAGTGGAACTGTGAATGGAAACAACTGAGGAAGAAAATCCTCAGGAAGGTTCCAGGGATGCAGATGCACAGAAAACATCAGGAAAATGACAAGTTGGTCAGAGAAGCCTGGGTAAGATGAGCCACGGGTGCATCCCCTCCCAAGAATGCAGAGCCCTTCCCCTCAGGAGAGACATTTTCACAAGAGATTGGATGTGGAAAAGAAAAACTGAGCTTCTGTTCTGTCTGTGGCACTGTCCTGAAGATTATTCTGTGTGCCCACCAGAAGCAGTCTGTAAATATCATGGGTGACAGAGGCATTTCATGGAGAAAAGCCCATTTGTGCATCACCACAAACATCACATAGGAGACAAGCCCTACCACTGTCCTTTCTGTGGGGAAAACGTCAATTATTATTTGTTTCATTCCGCCTTTGATAATGTTTCCCAAATGCCATCCCACGTAAGTCACAAGTGGGGAGGTGGTTCTGTAGCTGCATGTAGTTATCACTTAGGGTTTCTTTATGTTTTCCTCTCTTACTGGAAAAACCAGTTAGTGTTAATGGCAAGATAAGATATCCTGAACTGGTGCCGGCAGATAAAATGCTTCTATAAGCGGTAAACTAGATTAGGATGGAAGATATAGGATAAAATAGAGTATTCTGTACTTACTTACCCTCTCAAATTAGCAGGCAGCTAGACTTTTTCTAGTCTCAAACATTGACTCCGGGGTATTTTCCCCATTATATTTAAAGCTAAGGCGGCAATCAATACAAAGGCTATTCAGGCTGCCAACAGTAGTTCTCATAAATTATCTACTGTATATGGTACAAAGTCCTTGTACTTCTCTGTTACTCATTTTGCTAGTTTCTTTAATAAGTTTTATCTTCACAAGGGCAGTGAGGGGACTTGGACCTTTGGCCACTGCCATTTGGGAACTTTGGTGTAACAACTCCACCTCTGCAGAGGTGGGATCGCTTTATCTTTATAATTTTAAGAGATTTTCATTCCCACTTAGTCAAGGAGGGGTAGGAAAGCTTTTGTTTAAAGCTGCCTACACCTCACAAAGTGTAACAGAAGCTCATGGACAAAGCTAAAATTAGAAATGCTAATTTAATACCAAATCTGTGTATCTAAATGCCAGTTACCTTTTTTCTTGCTGTTTTCTCAGCTCACTTTTCCACTGCTAGTAAACCGCTCTTGCCTTCCTAAAAAATCCCTATTTCTGACCAGGGACTCAGGTTCTCTACAGGGACATAACCTTTCGAATGCCTTTTTCGCTTATTTTTCCACCAGGGAAACAGTGGATCCAATTCAGTCTAACTTCTTTCTGCAGGATAAATGACATTTGACTAAATTTCATTATCTTCCTTTGAACTGCATTTTTGCAGAAGGCTTCTCTCCCGTAGGATATTTCTACATTCCCTCTCTTTAACTCTGTTACTGGAACTGGCTTCCAGTTCCAATCTCTTCCACGTCCCCTCCAATCTTAGCTAGTCTTGTCCCTTACCCCCTTTATGTTACCCTAAATCATCTGTAACTGAGAGGTTATCTTGTACTGGGAGGTTCAAGAATTTTGTGATCTTAACTTCAGGATCATGGGTTAGAGGTTAGGTAATTTTTTTTTTCCACTGGGAAAGCTGGGCAGTGAATTAATCAGCACTTACTTCATTCTATGAACAATCCCTTCCATTTTTTCATCAGCATCTTTTAGTGGTGGTTGTTCCAAACCCATGATTTCCCTGGTGCAGGGAACTGCCCCCAGGGCAACTCCCTCTGCCAGTGCAGATCTCAAGAGAGCTGCCTAGAGCACTGAGAAGTGACTTGCCCAGGGTCACGCAGCCAGCATCGGCCAGTTCTCTACACCACACTGCCTCTCATCAGCATCTGACAGGGTGCATCATACCATAGAATTCTCCTAGAGTAACAGTTCTAATGTCAGGGTTTTCCGGGGCTCACATGTTCTTCCACTGATTTAATTATGATCTATGCCTCAAAGCCCCAACACTTTTACAGAACTATTACTTATAATGACTGTAGCATATATTTGTTTTCCTGGACTCAGAATCAGAGATAGCTGAAATAGAAGGTAGGTAGAAATTAACCCCAACAATAAAATTTGATAATAAAAATAAAGACTGTGGTGGTTTTATTTCATTTTCAAGTTTTGCTATCCTGCCTCAAGGATACTTACGGCACATCCTATTTCACTTTACGTTTTATTTATTCCTCAGGTTGGTGGCTCTGGCACAGCCACAAATAACACAGTTTAGTTATTTTCAGTGGAAGGAGTGACACTGGTGCCATGGGGTTAAAATGGGATTTTTGGGTCTAAGGGGAAGAAATAAAATACTTGTGTCACAATTTAATTTGGCAATCAAAGGGCCTCATAAGAAGAGCCGTGTACTTCAAGTCAAATATGAAGCAACCCCTACAAAAGAGTAGAACCTCTCAAGATGATAACTGACTCAATTACTAGCAGAAGTGTTTGCCATGATGTCAGTAAAGGAAACGTCAAAATTTCTTTTTCATAAATGTCGATGAAAAAACTGAGAAATAGTGAACCAGTTTAATGACCTACAAAACCCATCTGTGTATGGTCCTCCCACTGAAAGAACACAGAGACCTAGAATTAGGCATCTTCTCATTATCCATCAAGTGTCCAACCCTAATACAAGCCATTTGCTATCCTCAGAATGAATTAGAAGCCTCTTAGACAAGGTTTTTAAGTCTGCTAACCATCAACAACAGTACTAAACCACTGAAAAAAAATATTAACTCTGGTTCTGTCTTAGCTTTTCAATGACAGTCATTCAAGGAGAAAAAAAGTTTAGATAGGTAGATCAGTTAAAAAAAAACAACCTAAAATCCCTGAAATGGAGTGTTTTCCCATCCCAACTGAAAAGGGTTTTTCACACTTGTACTAAAAAGTTCATTTTGAATAGGTTGTCCTGAAACAAAGCATTTACTTTGAACAACACAAAACCTCATATATGACTTTTAAAGTTCTGCTGAGAACACATAAAACGATATTTCATGTAATATTCAGCCTTCTGGAAGGCAGTATTTGCCATGTAATTAATTTTTTTAAACGATTTTTCTTCAAGTTCCAATTTGTAACATCAAAGGATAAAACTACATCATAAGAACATTTATGGATAATATAGGTATACAGATGTGTATAGCTTTATTTTAACTGGTCTGCCTACATTACTTCCATTGTTAGCAATATCAGTTTCCAGGTGGCATCAGAAACAACCACATTATACTAACTAAAGCCACATAACTTTAAATCAAGAAGAACCAACTATTAAACATAGATAAGTCTGTGTCTGTGTGTGATAAAATGGTGGGTCCTAAGAACTTGGCAAGAAGGCTAGCTCTATGGAGAAATGTTAATTATGGAAGTAATTTTGTGTTTATTATTGCATTCCTGAATAGCAGGATTTTTTTGATGCAAAGAAAAGGCATGTAGCCATCTGTAGCAATCCTAAGTTATGGTTCTATGGAGCTGAAATAACTGGATTATTAAGAGACCATTTACATCATTTAAATATAACATTGAAGTGGTTTTTTTGATTTCTGAAAGTACCTACATTGTCTTTGCTGGAATGTGGATCTACAGTCCTTCACTCAACACCTGGATCTTTCTTCTGATCATAGAAAAGAGGGTACATAAAAGCTCTTCAAAGACAATTACACAAACCAGGCAAAATAGCTGCAGGGCCCAAGGCTACATTCCAGCTAATCCTTGCCACTAAATTTCTCATAAGTGAATCGGCTTTGAATCCCAATAGTAGAAACAGCATTTGCTTTGGGCAAGGGGGTTAAGAGTGAGGGATGGTATCAGGAAGAGATGGATCATTAACAAAGGTCAGTTTTATACTATGGCTTCATAGTAGCACATAAATACATGAACACAAGTCATTTCCATAGGAAGTGGTTATGCATGGCACATTTCAGTCTTGAAATGTAGACACAAAAAATCTCAGACATCAATTTGCTAAGAGTTCAACACCCTCAGATCTCAGCTCCTACATCAGCAGAGCAGCAGCCCCTCCCTCGTTGCCAAACGTTGCCGATGAATTTTGTCCTGTTGAAGCTCTTCATGATTTGGATGCCAGAGTTTCATGATGATCCTTTCAATGTTCAGGGCATATACTGTATGTGTAGGAATCACTTCTCTGTGCACCTATAATTGAAATGTAAAATACTCCTAAATATTTGTTGGCACGGTTACTGTCGCTACATTAAAGATAAAACAAGGGACTCCTAAATACTATGCAAAAACAGACTCAAAGCAGAACCAGGAACAAACAGATCATTAGTGTTATTTTAAAATATGAAAACTTGATAAATATAACTTATTTCTTTAGGGTTTATTTATCAAAGAATCTTGACATTAGCAACAGTTTCTGAACAGGACTTCTGCAACACACCTGACACCTAGTCAATGTGGAAGAGGTTACTAAAAAAGCTTTTTTCAAGCTTACAAAATTCTTAAATATATAAATACAGCTTAGTATTAAGCAGGCACCAATTTACCTGTAAAGCTTCAAAAAGGTCATACATGTTTACAGGAGGCAATGAAGCTGGCAAAGTATCCCCTGAGCAAGCTAACAGGAGAGCTGCCTGCTGCTCAGCATCATCAGGAGGTGGGTGGGAAGCTGGATTCTGACCAGCAGAAGGAACTGAATATGCCGGAGGGCTGAAAGAAAAAACAAAGCATTCCTCAACAAAGATGCAGTCACTTGAGCGAACAGGATGCAAGTTTGCTTTTTAAACATTATTCTTCATTTTACAAGCAGAACCAATCTCCTTTCTATTTAATTTATGTGAACCTGAATAGGTTCGATTGCTAGATGTTTTTTGCTTAAAATTTAAGCAGCTGCTTACAGCCAGTCAGACTGGGAAAGTTCTTCAGTGCAGTTTTTAGGTCAATGTAAGAGTGTCTTTTTCTGATTCAAGTTTGTCAGTAATAACACAAAAATATTTTGTGCAGCTCTATTAAATTACTGACGCCTGACATGTAAGAGCCCTACCTATCATAAAGACTCTTATTTCATAGTCACTTAAGCAAATGGGATCTGTGTGTGCTTGTTATACCTTATTCTTCATTTTAAAAGCATCTTTAACATACTCTGGAGAACCAACCTCCCTACCTAATTTGTGTGCACTTGAACAGGTCAAAGATAGAAAGACTGAGATATTTATATTTTGAAGCAGTTGCCTGCCAGACTCAGAATGTTCTCCCATGCGCTGTTTTTAGACCACTGCAATAGTGCTTATGCTCCCTCAAATTGGATTTTTCTACCAGGCTCTAAGTTCTTTAATGTAAACACTAACATGTTTTATGCAGCTATTAGGTAACAGATGCTTGAAAAGTATGAATCCTACCTATTTAAACCCCATTTGGTATAGGTACCTTTAACTTGTACTTTAAATCAGTATTCACTGGGTTCCCAGTAAGGACTTACAAAGCTATACAAAATTTGGTCCTCACCCTTCTAGTAGCTTGTAATCCAGATTAAAGAAATAGAATAAATAAAGAGGAGCTGAAAAGAAGATGTACTAAAGATATCAAAGATGGTTGGCTGTATGACTACAAAAAACACTTCAGGACTTTCTGTGATTAGAAATAAAGGCCAAGAAACACATTTATCAGTCCTTTGGTACTATGTAAAAGAGAGACTAAGTAAGAGACTCTAAGCACGCCTTACATTTAACACAGATAGTTTTGCATCCTGCATATAGTAGAGATCATTCTAATTATATTCCAAGGCTCAAACGAGAAATATACTTGAGTTCCTCTTCAGATGAATGAGTAAAACTAACACAGAGGTCAGTTCAACAAATCACAAAATCATCCTGTCATCTTGACAAGCAGTTCAAAGGAAAGCCACAGCAGGAACTGGCTGGGGGGGGGGGGGGGGGAGAAGGGGACACTGCCCTCTCCAGAGCCATGGGTCTCAGTATTCAAGGAGAGTGATGGCTTTTCAGTAGAGGAAAAAGAAGAGCTTAGAAATTAATTAGAAATTTTTTAAAAGGTTAAACTGGGATGGATACCATTTGATGCCAGAAGAGGATCGAAACAGTAATCTAAGTATTGAGATTCAGAAGAAACTACAACTCTATCATCTCTATCACACTCTTCTGCACTCATCTTTTTCATTACCTTATTCCCTGCTTTGTCTTATTATTTCATTTCCACTGCTATCATCTCCTGCTAAACCTCCCTATTAGCATCTTGTTCTTTTCATCCACCCCCTTTCTCTTCCCCTCAATATGGACACTACAGAGAAAAAGATCAGTACCCGGGTAGAAACCTAAACTAAAACTGATAAAAAAGAAAATATTACAATTTCTTTTTTCCAACATCTGAGAAAATGTATCATTTGGGAAGGGGTATGTGTGCAGAGACAGTAGTAGTTGGACTGAGATATTAGAAAGAATCAATGGGTCCCAGAAAAAAATATCTTAATTTGATAAAGCAGTTTGATGGCAGTAGACCCAAGCCAATAAAAAATGCAAAGCACAAGAAATGAGGTGAAAAGTTGAGATTTCCCTATCATTCTAGTCCTGGACCAGAAACCAGAGATAACTGCCCTGGACATCCAATAGGGTGTGAATTCTAAGAAAGACCCTCCATTCCACTCCAGATACTTTGGAGAGGAAGAAGATGAAAGGGATGCACAGCATAGGTACCATGTCACTGCAGCAAACTCCAGAACATCACACCAAATATAAGAATTCTAAATTATATGCTACTGAATACAACAGAAGGATGAAAAAGAAAGATAAAGAACTGTCTAAAGTACTCTGGCTGGACATGATAATTAAAATAATAATTTATCTTTTAAGAGCTAGTCATTTATCTTTTAGTCATTGAATAATGAGACCTTAAAAATGGGCAATCATCATTCAAAATTCCACTTACCATTCAATTAAGTTATTGTATGCTACTACACTATTCTTTAGATAAGGCTGTGGATTCACATTGCTACCAAATGCATATTTAAAATGACCATCTCGTAAACGGTAAGCTTTTCTTCTTGATACCACTGATGTCAGAATATCTTTGAGGTGATTCTATAAAGAAAAAAACAAACACATGTAACTTCTAATTCTCTTCAAGAAAAAAATCTTAAAACTTCCACTGACTTCTTAACTACTATTAGAATTTAGAAAGATGGGCTAACCACCTCTGTAGTCCTCTGAATCACCACTTACAGATAAGTATAGCCCTTTAACCACTTGCATTTTCACATAATTCTCCCATTTGATCTCACCACAACCCTATAAGTCTTCTCTCCATATCAAAAAGGAGAAAAGGAGGTTCAGGAATATTAAGATATTCTGCCCAAGGGCAAAGAGCTCAAAAAAACAGAAGAGCAGAGACCAGACTAGGAATCTTCTAATTCCTAATTCTGAATTTTTCCACTGTTGGCCATTCTCAAAGAAACTAAATGTTAAGATTCCCAATACAAAATTAAGAATAAAGAATAAATGCTTCTCTTGAAAGCTAACCTTCTAAAAAGTACAGGAATCTTTTAAACATTATCATTAGGAAATAATATAATATGTTCCTTGATCCATGATATGGCAATAAAGATTTTAACTCATAAATCAGAAATCAGGGAGGCAGTTTTATGTCTTATGCTGTCATATCCTCTTATGCTACACTCTTCATATTAAAATACGGGATATGGTTATCTCATGACAACAGCCTAACCTCCACTGCATAGACCACAGCAGTTACTGCCTCCTCGGTGACATTGTCCAGCCCGTGCTCATATGCAGTCACTATCATTCTCCCTTCCAGCTGACCCCGAGTAGGAAGCATCATAGTGTGAGAACAAAGCTTCAGATCATCATCGTCTTGTGGATCCTTTGCCACAAACTGCTGGGCTCCTGACAGAGGATTCTGAGGCTGGAATCTATGCTGTGGGGCAAGAGCAAATGTTATTACTCTTAACAATAATTACAGCTATTACCATAACAGTTGTTAACAGTTATTAGAACAAAGCACACACAGAAATGACCAACATAAATTCTACCTGTATTTTAAATGGACTCAAGTGTCCCAATGCACCAATTATAGTTATATATGTCCAAAGGAAAACTAAAGGAATAATATGTACAGAATCCATAACTTCATAGTAATACTGAAGGCATTAGAGATAAACATAGCACTTTATGAAACAAATGAAATTTAAGAAAACTAATGGACATACGTTGTGGGGGGGGGGGTCCTATCTTAATTTAATCAGATGGTTATCACCTCAATTCAATTATTATTTGGTGTCTAAAAGCAAGCAAGGTCCCCCACTAAAAAATAATTATAGGTAACCAGAAAATAAGAGAAGCACATAAAAGGGCTCTGAACTGAGATGATCAAAATATTTTTCCTACATTAAGCCCATATGTCTGTAGTAACTAAGTAAGTAAGTAAGTTTCAAGAACCTGTATGTACTATCAATGCTTTCCTTAAATACCAAAAATGCCTGGATAACCAATGAAACAGACTCGGTGACAAATGTTGAAGAAACACAAAGCTACTATTCAAAACTGGGATTCTTAATCTTTTACATCTGCCATGACCCCTTTGGCAGTATGATAAAGTTTTCTCAAGATAATGTTTTTAAATGCTGCATAAACATGCATAAATGCATAGGAATACAAAGGAAAAAATTCTATTTAATATAATTTCAATATGTATTTCAATATATGCCAATATATTCAAATAAAGTTCAGAGGCCCCAGGATAATAACCCCTGATTTAAAAAGACAGAAGAGTAGGTATATAAATATCTGTTGATGACGGCAACCTATGAGGCTATCAAGAAACAATTAAAATCAATTCGACGAACATTTACTAAGTACATAATAAAATCAAAGCATTGGGGACAGAGATAAAAATGAGAAGAGTCCTAAAGAAGCTTACATTCTATTGGAGGGGCACAACACAACATGTATGTAAATAAGTAAAGTAGAAAGAAACTGAGGAAGAAAACAATGTCAACAACTAGGTGGAAGGGAGAGGGCTGATGGGGAAGACCAAGTAAGGCTTCATGGGGCAGGAACACTTTAGTCCTGCTGAGGTTTCTGAAATGTGGACATAAGGGATATATTCAAGGCATGAAAAATGGCTTGCATGAAAACATAAAGTCAAATTCAGGGAACAAAATTAGTCCAGGGTATTATTTTTATAGAATACATGAAGAGGGGCAATGTTTAAGTCTGGACAGCTAGGATGAAGCCAGATTAGAGAAAACTTCAAATGGCAAACTAGGGAGTTTGTGTTTTAATCCTAGGGGCATGAGAAAATGACCTAAGACTGAAATCTATGAAAGAAATATTAAATAGTTATAACACTTTTTACCCTAAACAAGCTGATTACGAATGCATATTACTCCTAAAATATTCACAATGATACCTAGGACAAATGACATCCTTGAAACCTATGTCAAATAGACACAGAATGTGCTGAACTACTAAAACAAAATAAAGACATGAAGACCACATGAATAATAAGATTGAATCTAAAACACTACAGCAAAGTGCAAGAGAAAGCAAAAGTTTAAGAGTATAGAAAACTGGTTCTCATTCCATATCACTCACTAACTAGCTGTGTAACACTAGACAAGTCAAGGATTACTTTCTCACTGCAAATAAGGGAACTGTTGGATGAGGTCTTTATGGTCCCTTTGCCTATAATGATGTATGACTTGGCATGTTCAGAAGTTAATGCTTAAGAGGAAGCAGAGAAAACAGGTTTTACTTCTAGTTGACTAAATATTCATAAACATAACGATTATAATAAATTGGGATGTAAATAATAAGGAAAAAGAATTATAAACACACATGATATAGGGTAAACCAAGATTTATAAAACCAATGACAACTTTGAAGCAAAGCAGTATGTCTTTTTTTCGTAAAAGTGTCTTATACATCTCATTTCTTTGGAAAGACATTCCACTATTAAAAAAAATGAAATGAAATTAATTAAATCACAGTGCTAACAATTATAACTAAGCTCATTCAGAAAATAACTTACATCAAATTTCTGTCGAACTGAAGAAAGTTTTTTCTTTCCTTTGGGCTTTCCAGGTTTAGCTGCAGAACCTCCTGTCCACGGTAAAGATCCAGCACCCTCTAAAAGGCAGAAAACAATATGGATTCATAAACAATAGTAAAAATACTAACAGCAATAGAATACAATTTTCTTAGAAAATACAAAACATTTAAGAAAAAAAGGATTTATATGCTTGGATTCTAATTCTCTCTCCAAATCACGTAATTTCTAGTTCCTCAGTTCCTGGACCTATAATTTCAGTGGTATAGGGAACTAACTCCCAGGTGAGGAAACTTCCATCTAAATTGGTAACTACTCTGCTTTGTAATCTTAGAAATTTACCTAGAACCAGGGTTGGCAAACTCAAGCCAAGTCTGGCCCACAAAAATGTCTGCCACCTGTTTTTGTACAACCAAGGAATTAAGAATAATTTTTTACCTTTTAGATTTTTATTTTAAAATGCAAAAACCATTCTTACTTTGGGTTGTATAAAAGTAAACAGAAGACTAGATTTGGTCCCCTGGCCTAAAGCACGGAGGGTTAAATGACTTGTCAATAGTCACAGAGCCAAGATACGTTAGAGGTATAACCTGAACTCAAGTCTTCTTGTCTTTGAGGACAGCTCCCTTATCCAGTACATCAGCTCGCTCTAAATAAGATGGCTTTAGCAGAATTTTACCATTTGACAAAAAGTTAAAAAAAAAAAAGCTCTACATAATTTTGGAAGAGCTACTGCCTCAGAGCTTTATGGGCTACAAAGACAGAGTTCCAGATAGCTAACCCTATCCTCTTTCTGTGAAGAGGTACAAAGAAAAAATGGTTAAAAAATGAAGATGTCAATGGAGAAAGGTGCCGATGAAGCATTGGGTTTTTGATGTTCCAGTTTTCAAATATTTGATTGCCTAATAAAAAGACAAAAGGACACAAACACCCTAACAACGTGGCCAATAGAAAAATCTGGCACCTTAACCTAAAGGAATCTAGAACCACCGCTCATAGTTTCTCCACCCACATTTCTTTAGGGTCAAAGGGGCAAATTAACCCGCCATGTCTCTCTCTCCATTGCAGTTTGTCTCCCACATGATCCTCTCATCTCCACCAATATCCCTTTAACAGACTGTAAGCTCCTTGAGAGAGGACTGCCTTTTTGTCTTTGTATTCTCAGTGACGAACAAGGTGTCTAATACACAGCAGTCACTCACTGGATGTTTGCTGATGCACTGCATACTGTACCAAACCCAAGAGCTCTGAACACTCCAAATGAGGATATTTTAAGGATGATATTGAGTAAAAATCCAACCTCCTGGAAAGTCTTGGGCTCTCCTAGATCACTACCACTAAATTTTCCACTTTACCTGTGCCTGCCCTAGAGATGCTCCAAACCTCCATCTCCTTCACTCTTTCTTTACCTTTCTGAAACCCTTATACCTGAGCTTGATATCACCTCTGGCTACCTCTCCTTATACTACTACCTTCTCTACTAACAGCTTCACTTTCAAACCATCTACCTAAACAAACTATTGTCCAGGAAATAAACGAGTAAGGAACTAAATAAAAAGGAAAGGGGTGGGAAGGCAGAAACAGGAGAAAAAATTAGATCTAAGAAAAGTACTCTTAACAGAATTTGTACCTAGCATTTTTCTTCTTGGGTATCAAAGGATACAAGGGTATTAAACAAGAAACAGCTAGGTCTATGAAAGGATGACAAGGGAGTAATTTTTCTGGATTGTGTGCTAAATGACTTCCACTCACCACTCCCCATCCCCCTCAAAAAAAAGAAGTCCAGCTTACCTGGTGCAGAAACCAAAATCTGACAACGAGTAAGAATAGCCAAGAGGAAATCATTGTGGGAATGTACTGGAAAAGTAAAGTTTTCCACAAATTAAATACAACACTACTACAAACACAAAAGCATTTACAATTAACATAAGGCAACTGCTAGGTAAATCTAGACTGTAAGGAAATTTTGAACTCTCTATGTGTTACAATTCTAGTTTCTTTGCTCAATGCACATTTTGAGAGGATAGCCATACACTAAAATTTTATGCAGTGACAGACTTTGGCCTATTATACTTCTTTGTCCGGGGATGGGAAGGGGAACAAAAACAACTCCCCAATAATTATGAAATCTTTTTTTTTTTTTTTTACCATTTTCCTGTGTGAGGAGCCGATGAGCTTCCAAGTCAAATTCCTCTTTGCTGATCTTCTGCTTGAACCACAATTTCAGGTTAGCCCAATATCTGCATGAAGGGGATGGAAACAAGAAGAACCACAGGTTTTGATTCTTGTCAAGATTTAACTTTTGCCTGCCCTACAAAGTATTATTTTATGAACACTGGAAAAAGAACTTAAGAAGACTTAACTCAAAACAACAGGAAGAAGACTTTTATCAAATCTTAGGCCTTGACATATTATGGAAACCAGTAAAAAACAAAAACAAAAGGAAAGACAGAATTTAGTTCTCAAAAAGCCTGAGCCATCATATTACTCCCTTACATCTTTCTAATGCTTTATATTCCATACTTAATAGGTCTATCTAAATTCAATGATTAAACCAAATGACATCAGTCAGGCATTTAACTTGATAGCTTAAATGCTGGATTTCAAAACACCACAAAGGAATCAGTTCTGAATTCCTGACGAACTGCAGGTAAAAGTTATTTTAAACAGTGAAAAAAGTCAGCTCCTAGAAGTGAAAAGTAGAAGTAAATTTATATAGACTTTTATTCCCTAAGTCATTATTAGAAATTAATATCTGTTTAACTTAGTGACAGGAGAGAATTTTTATATTAATGTCCATCTAGCTGTAAACTTAAATAGTTGCTACTCCTTATGTTCAGGCTAAGATATGTCCAAAAAGGCAATTTATGACCAAGCTTAAAAGGATCCTTACTCAACTTCCTAATATCTATATCAACTCCTGAAAGTTCAGTGTGAAGATTCATAATAAGACAATTTAGTGGGCTCAGACTGTCTCACACTCTGAGGAAAGAATCATTCAAACCTGGTTTCTGACCAGAATGGACTACCCCACCGCTATGACCCCAATCTGAATGTCTTTCTCTAAGAATGTTATTATTCTTCAAGGATCAGCTCCATGAGGCCTTCTCTGATTCCTTCAGTTGTTATTGTTTTTTCTAGTCTCAACTTACATTATGTTTACTTGTTAAGGGTCATATTTCAGTAGAAAAAAAAAACACTGCAGGGGGTGGCTAGATGGCATAGTGAATAGAGCACAGGCCCTGGAGTCAGGAGGACCTGAGTTCAAATTCGGCCTCAGACGCTTGACACCACTTACTAGCCATGTGACCTTGGGCAAGTCACTTAACCCCAATTGCCCTGCCCTCCCCCCTCCAAAAAAAAAAAACAAAAGAAAAAAACACTACATTTGGAAATAGAAGAACCTGGGTTCAAGTCCTAGTCTTGCTAATAACACTACCTGTGACCTCGGGTAAATCACTCTCTGGGCCCAAGTTTCCTAATTTGTAAAATAACAGGGTTGAACTAGCTCAAGAATCTTAACTTGGAATCCATAGATAGATTTTGGGGGTCCATGAATTTGGATGTGAAAAAATATATCCTTATTCTAATATAATCGGCTTCCTTTGTCATCCTAGGTATTTCATTTTACATACGGAAAAATAACATTCACTGGCTTCACCAGACTGCCAAAGCCATCTGTGACACAGACAGTTTAAGAAGCCCTGAACTAGATGATCTACCTATAAAAGTATGATTTCTCTACATTAGTGATGTCAAATTCAAATAAAAATGAGGCCATACATAAGGATCTCGGTAGGCACATACTAACTTAAAAAACCATGTATATTAACATTTTCTGTTTTATTGTATTTTTATTTATTTTGTTAAACATTTCCCAGTTACATTTTAATGTGAGTCATTATAGGTCTTTTTGACCTATAGTGTAGACTCTCCTCTACATGTTCACCCTCAAATCTACCATCTTACTCTGGATACTCCTTAAAGGCAGAAATAGTAAACTTTTTTATTTTTTTCTCTCCAGTGTCTTGAATACAGGGATACTTTTAATAAATGTTTGTTGAGTTGAATTTGCATTTTAGGATCATTTACCACCACTTTTTACCTGCTATTCAATTACCTGGTAGAAATATCAACATTATCAATAGAAGTTTATACACATTTTTTAAAAGATAGGAAAATTATGAAATAACAAGTTTCATAAAAAAAGAAACAAAGATAAAAGTATGCCAATTATCCCCACTCCCATTCTCACCAACAGAAAACAACTTCTAATAGCCTGAAAGGGTAGCTTCAATTTTATAAGATGGGATTATAGAGCACTGTCATATAGCTCTGACAATAGACTACCTATTCATTTTCTCATACTCCAAAATGGCATTATTTGTACCTAAAAAATATCAAACTTAGGGGCAGCTAGGTGGCGCAGTGAATAGAGCACTGACCTTGGAGTCAAGAGGACCTGAGTTCAACTCCGGCCTCAGACACTTAACACTTACTAGCCATGTGACCTTGGGCAAGTCACTTAACCTCAATTGCCCTCTAAAAAGCAAAATATACATATTGACTAGTTGTTTGGTTTGTTTTTAGTCTTCAGCTATGGTGGGTTACAAACTATCCAAAATGGATCCAGAACAACATTTTTAGACACTATAAGAATCCCTATGCCCTCTTTATATAGATGAGAAAACCAAGGCTCAGACACAGTCAGATGAGCTGCTCAAAGCTTTGGGGATAGTGAGTAAACTGGGACTAGTCTCAACTGGTCTAGTATTCCTTCTGATACAAAACATGGCTTCATCTGTAATGAAAAAGTGAAAGAAGACCAATGCAATAAGGATATAGAAAATAAGGTTAACATAAAGTGGCCAGGGCAGGTTATACCTCTAATTAGGAGCCACAGTTAATTCTGAGGAAACTAACTGGAAGAACTCTAAAAGCTGCCTGCTCCAAACCTTAGATTAGACAAGGTCAGAAAAAGGCCTAAGCAAGAGAGAAAGAACTCTAGCAAAGAAATGAGTTCAACCATAAAGGGTTCAGGAATTTTTTCATTCCTTTCAGACCACAGATAACATCCAGAGTCTTAAATAAACTGTGATCTAAGATGTTCAAAGGTTTTTAAACCAGTAAGAACATCTGGAGAAATTAGGTATAATCTATCATCAATCCCAACCTGGAATATTCAAAGCTGGGGGGGTAGGTAGGGAGAGAAAGAAATACCAGTAAATATTTAACTAACTATATTATCTTATTGAAATCAATCAGGGGCGGCTAGGTGGTGCAGTGAGTAAAGCGCCGGCCCCGGAGTCAGAAGGACCTGAGTTCGGTTCCGGCCTCAGACACTTAACACACACACACACAC
>NW_027185876.1:19761674-19815053 GCF_028583685.1 Petaurus breviceps papuanus
CCCAAGTGCCCTCCAAAAAGCAAAAAAAAAAAAAAAATCAACACTTTATTTTGCTTCTTACGTGTATATGAATGATAATTTCTAGGATTTGTCTTTCATACTGAAGACAGAGTTAGGTAGATTTTTGAGTGTATATGCATGGAAAACTCTAGAATTTATTTCTTTTAATATGGAATACAGGGTATGAAAACTAAGGGCTAAAGGAACTAGAAAAGGTTCAGAACACCTTACTTGTCATTTCAGTCCTTGCTATTAAGAGAATGAAGGGCTCCTGAATTTAGAACTACTAATAAAGTTACAGGCTTTTTGGAAAATAATCCCTTTACGGGCTAAGGAAGTCTTGGTTCTTTGACATACAGCAACTGCCAAACATTTAATGACTGAAGTTTGTGCTTTGGCATTGAGTCTTTTAAAATTTTTATTCTTTTTTTTTTGCTTTTTGGAGGGCAGTTGGGGTTAAGTGACTTGCCCAAGGTCACACGGCTAGTTTCTGTGTTAAGTGTCTGAGGCTAAATTTGAACTCAGGTCCTCCTGACTCCAGGGCAGGTGCTTTAAATTTTTATTCTAATGGCTATACTCTCCTAGTTTGCTTTACAGGTAAATGTCCCCTTTCCCCCTGCCCCCCATACCTGTTATCAGGTACATTACTACAGTTATACCTTTGATTACATTAAGTAGGGGGAGGGGAGACTTTCACAAATCTATTGTTGTTTCTGGGGCTATTATTGTGTCAAATCTTCGTGACCTCATGAACTGTACAGTCCATGGGCTTTTCTTGGAAAAGATACTGGAGTGGTTTGCTTTTTCCTTCCCCAATGGATTAAGGCAAACAGGTTAAGTGACTTGCTCAGGCTCACATAGTTAGTGAGTGTCTGAGGCCACATTTGAATTTGGGTCTTTCTGACTCCAGGCCCAAAGCTCTATCCAATGAGCCATCTAGATGCTCCCTGACATGTATATAGAGAAGTATAATATAAGGTGAATAGGTGTATAGAAGTCATTGAAAGAATTTTGGAAAAATTTGAGGGGGAAAGAGGAGTATAAGGGAAGAAAAGAGATGGCAGATGACTTGAGAAGGGAGTGACCAAGATGAGGAGGGAACATATTCCCTCATGACATGAAGAAATGTTTATGCAAATGCAATATACAAAAGGTCAAAGAGATTTTATCAGCACTCTCCCTCTTGGGGATCCAACTCACATAGTTTCAAGTAATAACTTTATGTATGTAGATGACTCATCTCTATCTCTATCACTGAATCACAAACTTAGAGCTGGAAATTGCTTCAGAAGTCATCTCTTTAAACCCGCTCATTTCAGAGGCCCAGAGTTTAAGCAATATGCCCAAGATCAAACTGAGAATAAAGTGGCAGAGTTTACAGAGTAGCAGGACTTGAAGCCAGGTCTTCTGACATTTAAAGTCTTTCCATTGTACTCTACCGCCTAACAGTCTTGGACTCATTGTATTTCTGTCTGCCTGGATCACTTACAGGTACCTCAAACTCAATGTGTCCACAACCAAACCCATCATTTTTGCTGCTCCTGAATTCCATTTCTTTTGATTTACCACCATTTCCCCCAATCAGCCATAAAATGCTGACTCCTCTTTCTTTCTCACTCCACCCCCATCTAATAATCCTGCACATTCTCCTTGTGATCTCTCCCAAATGTGCATGCTCCTTTCCATTCCCAGAGTGACAGTACTGTTTCAGGCCTCATTACCTACTGAATGATCTACTTACTGCAATTGCCTCCTGACTTGTCTTTCCCCCACTAAAATCCATCTTACTCACAGCTGTCAGAATTCTAATATACAATTATAATCATATCAATCCTCTGCACAATCCTCCGCCTCTCCTCACAGAATACACACTACTGAGCGCTTGGCATTCAAAGTTATTTTATGCTGCTTTCTTTCATGTAATCTATACTCCAACTGGATTACACTAGAGATTACCCTGAACAAGGGAAATAGAGGCTTCCCTGCATTAGTGAATTTGTTCACCTCATTCCCTACTCCTAGACTGCCCTCTCCCAATCTATGCTTGTGGAAATCCCACACATTTTTCAAGGAACAACCTAAATGACACCTTCTTCATGAAGCTCTCTCCTTGATCTATCCAACCCCCAGAGAGAGTGCTCAGCTGGAAGTGATCCTTCCCCTTACTCTCAAAGGGAATGGCTTAAAGAGGAAACAACAGACATATCTAGAATGGTATAAAAATCTTCTAAATTAAAAAAGAAATAAGAAGGCAAGGGGATAGGGTCAGGGGAGAAGATAAGGAAAGGACTCTTACAGGGGTGGGTAGATTAAGGAATAGGAGGGTAAGGTAACTGGTAGAAGAAAAGCAGAGGAGTGAGAAGGGATAGGGTAAATAAGATGAGAAGGATAGCAAGGAAAAATACGAAGGAGAAAAATACACAAGTAATTGCAGCTTAGAATGTAAATGAAAATGGAAACATTAAAAATTTGAATTCAACATGTTTCCAGGAAACATAATGAGAGAGACACACAAAGACAGAATAAAGGGCAGGAGCAGAATTTAGTTTGTAAAAAAAGGGATAGTAATCATGATCTCAAAGTTAAAGTTAAAATAAATTTAATCAAAAGTGAAAAACAGAGAAACTACACTATGTGTCAGCAATATTATTCAATATTGCGTTAGACCATTTAAAATACCTAAACAGTATAAAATACCTGAGCATATATCTGCCAAAACAAACACAGGAACTATGTGAACATAAACATAAAATATTTTTTATATAAATAAATTCAGATCTAAATAACTGAAGTAATATTTATTGTTCATGGGTAGGTAAAGCCAAAATAATTTTTAAAATGACCATTTTACCTAACCTATTTATTCAATGTCATTTCAATTAAATTACTAAAAAATTATTTTACTGACTTAGAAGAAATAACAAAGTTCATTTAGAAGAACAAAAGGTAAGGAACTTCAAAGAAACCAGAGAAAAAAGATGTAAAGGAAGCAGACTCAGCAGTATCAGACCTTAAACTATATTAAAAGGGTAGAATATTACTGAAGTGTAAAAAGGATAATTTCAACTATTTTAAATTAAGATTTTCTTGTATAAAAAAAGCCTATGTAGCCAAAAATAGAAGGAATGCAGTAAATTGGGGGGGAAAATTTCATAGTCAATCTCTCAGATAGAATGTAACTAGGTTGGAATATTGGTAGGAAATGATGAGCTGGTTGATATAGAAAAACGGACTTATGAAGGAAGATGCTATGCACCTTCAGAGAAACAGACGTTAAGAGGAAATAAGCAGAGTATGGTCTAACATATATGTGTAGGGCTGTATGTGTGTCTTAATTGCATACTTCTTCAGGGTAGTTGGAGAGGGAAAAATAAAGTTAAAAAGTGCACAGCAGAGAACAAAAGAAAACCAACAAAGAAGCAAAGAAAAACTGGGCAGCATTTATTATATAGGTTTTCTTGAAATGGAAATTTTTGCTTCATACTGAATCTTCTCTTAGGATCTGCTGTATTCATGGCAATTTTTTTCTTTTCTCATTTTGCATTTAAAACCAAAAAATTTACGGAAAAAATAAAGTGATCCTTCCTTACTCTGATTCCAGTCTATTCTTGCAGGATAAATTATACATTATTCCCCCTCTATGCTCAAACTAAACTACTCTACACTACCCATAAACAACATTCCACCTGCCAACTTCATGCCTTTACACAGGTGCTTCTCCTCCTCACCTACAGTCATGAACCCCTAACTGCATTCAAGGTTAATGTCAAGCACCACCACCTTCAAGAAGTTTTTTTTTATTTCCCCAGTTGTTAATATCCCACAACATACCCCCAAATCAATGAATGCTTATCTTGTATGTTTTCTATTTATCTTTGTATACACTGCACAGAGGTAGGGGGTACAGTGGATAGAGTGCCAGGCCTGAAATCACAAAGACTAATCGACTCATCTTCCTGAGTTCAAATCCTGTCTAAGATGAACTGGAGAAGGAAATGGCAAACCACTCCTGTATCTCTGCCAAGAAAACTCTAAATGGGGTCATGAAGAATAGGACACAACTGGAAACAACAAAAATGCATCCATCTTGTTCTACTCTGTATTGTGTTTGCCTATGCCTTAAACTGATATTCCCAACTAGAATATTATCTCCAACAGGGCACAAGTCGCTATTTACTCATGTTTGAACCACTGTCAGCAACTCCACAGGGCTTTGCCAACAATAACTCACAATTATGTGGAACTAAGTTTTTTTGGTTGTTTCTTTTTTTTTTGCTTTTTGGAGGGGGGAATGTGGGGGGTTAAGTAACTTGTCCAAGGTCACACAGCTAGCACATGTTAGGCTAGAGGACGGATTTGAAATCAGGTCCTCCTGACTCCAGGGCCAGTGCTCTATCCACTTTGTCACCTAGTCACCCCAGGAACTAAGTTTTATAGGGCACTTTTCTCACCCAAAACAACAACACCACTCCCCCTTCCGCCCCCCCCCCCCCCCAAACGGCCCCTTAGTTATCATTCCGGATTTACAAATGAAGAAACTTTGGCTCAAAGTTTGAATGAAGAGACCTGCCTGCGGACAAAAGTTTATTTTGTGTTAAACACCTAAACTATTCAGGATGGTGGGCAAGGCCCTAGGATACAAAAACAAAAATCAGAAAGTCTCTGTCCTCAAGGAGTTTCTTCAACATGTTTTTTCTCCCACCAGTGCCATTGCTGCCCATCCTCCAAACCAGACTCCCAGAGACCCTGCCAGGAGAAGTTAAACCACTCAGCTCCCAACCACCTGTATCCTGCTCCCAACCTTCCAATTCCTGCTCAGAGAACTGTAATAAAATAAAACTACCATTGTCATTGAAAGGGTAAGTCAAGTGACTGCCCTATAGTCTCACTTACCATCTTTGGGACTTCTTAGACCAAAACATCCTTACTTGATCTGCCCCTATTTGAATGTAAACTCCTCCAAGGCAGGGACTCTCTCTTTTATTTTGTATCCCAGGTACAAGGAGTCCACTTTGACCTGGATTCTGCGGCAAAGGAACTTGTCCAATTGTTATGAGTAGTTATCTCCCTGGCTCCTTTAATATTTATTATCAGTTACTTAATATGCTAATTTCTATTATTACAACTTCCAAGGAATTGTGAATTATTTTGATGTATGGATGAAAGATATATGTTTATATATGCATGCACATGTATTATGTATTATGTTGGGTCCAGAGTTGAAGAGGAGAATTAAAGCAAGCTAGATTGCTTTCAAAAAATGGTCCAAGTTCTTCAAAGTTTCTGGTGAAAGCAAAAGCCTATTGCTGTTTTGCCCAGCAGCATGGCAATGAGATAAGAAACACTACTGCTTCCTCCACCCTTCAAACTGCTAGGTTTGGAGTCAGTGACCAGCCCGGAGTCAGAAAGACTGATCATGAGTTCAAATGTGACCTCAGACACTAACCAGCTGTGTGATTCTGGGAAAATTAGTTAACCCTGTTTGCTTCAGTTTCTTTGTCTGTAAAATAAACTAGAGAAGGAAATGGCAAATCACTCTAGTATCTTTGCCAAGAAAACCCCAAATGGGGTCACAAAGAGTTAGACACAACTGAAATGAATGAACAAAAATCCCATCAGACTAAGAATTCCCCAAGAGCATGGATTAATTTTTTTAAACTGCCTTTGTCTGTATCCTCAGCATATTGTTGGGCACACAATAGGCACTTAGTAAAAGCTACATGTCAGCAAACTGCAACACCTAACTCCACTGGAGCGCCTTTGAAGAAAAGAAGAGAGGACGTGTTGGTCACACAGTTAGGCTGAAGTGAAGAATGACATATGAACAGCCAATGTCCCACTAGCACCCTACTCTAGTACTATGTCTGCAGTTCAGAACACTGGGACCCCTTCTGGCAAACTTTGGAAGAATGTGCACAAGAATCACAGACATGCCTTCCACATCTGCATCACTGGAACGATTTCCTGAATTAATGACATGACAGCTCTATCTGAATATCCTCAGCACTGGACTTAATTGAACTACAGTAAGTACTGAATAAATCCTTTTTAAAAATTCATTCATTTACTCATTCAAATGAACAAAGGAGCAATAAATACTTTCAACAGAATAATACTTCGTGATTCCGTGTATGATGGGTTCTCCATTTAAAAAGTAGTATTTGAAGTCTTGATATGCATTCTGTTTCAAAAGTCTTAGTGCAGCTATAAGTTTAGACATCATTCAAGTTTACTAAGACTTTGGGGACGGGCTGTAGAGTTCTACTTATGACTAGGCATACTGCATTTGGGAATGGAAAAGAAGGGCTAGATTCTAAGCTGGAGGGAGGGGGCAGGGGACTGAGCTTCAAATGGAGGGGGAGGGGGTGTAAAGGAGAAGGGAATAACTATTCATACTGTGCCTACTATGTGCCAGGCATTGCACTAAGTGCTTTTACAAATATTATCTCATTTGAAATATATGTGAAATTGTATTTATAATAAATTTATCTATTGTTAAAGCATTCTGTAAACCTTAAAGCGCCATATAAAGGGGAACGAAATATGCATTTATATAAAGACGACTATGTGCCAGGCTCTTTACTAAACGTTTTATACAGTTATTTCATTCAACATATATGTAAGTATTTATGTTACCTATTGTCAAAGTACTTTGCAAACCTTCAGGTGCTATAAAAGGGTGAAGGAAATAAGCATTTATGTAGCGCCTACTACGCGCCAAGTCCTGTACTAAACTTTAAAAAAAATCTCATTTGACTTTTATGTAAAAATTTATAACATATACAAATGCTACCTATTAATACAGACCTCTGCAAACCTTAAAGCGCCATATAAATGCTAGCTGCTGGCATTGTTATATTATTATTAATTCTCTAGTCCCATAACGGTTTCCTCATCTTGGTGTCCGGCCCCACCGTCTTCTCCAGTGGAGGCTACTTACTGAATACCTTAGGGCCTCCAGCAGCAGGGCGGGGACTGAAGGGAGGGGGATGCTGCCCGTTGTTGCCATGGAGACACAGCCAGCCCCGGTGGGGCACAGGGAGGGGGGCAGCCAGGCCTCGGCTAGGAGCGGAGAAGATGCCCTCCTCCCTCCTCTCTCCCCAGATGCCCAAGCAGGCCCGGGAGGGGTCAGCAGCGCCTGCGGGGGAAGGGGGAAGGGAAGGAGGAGGGGGTCCACGGCCAGGCCTCGGCGCTCCGAGAGCAGCAGCAACGGCCGTACTCACTGCTTCACGTTGTCGCCCAGCGCCTCGCTCAGGTTCTTCTTGGCCGCCTCCAGCTCACTCACAAAGGTCGCCATCGCTGCCCTGACTCCCGACCGCAGAACAACCGCGCGTGTGCAGCCGCAAAACCCAATCCGAGAAGACTGGAGCTCGGGTGGCCTAAGCAGCTTCCTTCTCCCGTCTCCCGCCTCCCGCCGAGCAAGAAAGCCCTCCTTTATTTAGTTCTCGTAGCTTGCTCCCTTTCATCGCGAGAAGTACAAAGACAGCCGCGTACGTGCGCGCACGCGTGCGTGCGTGCCCCAGTGCTCTCCGTTGTCCCCGCCCCTCCACCTCACGTGATCTATTTCACTCTATCGCTGAGTTCCCCTGCAGCCACCGCCTCCTCGTTCACCTGCAAACCTCTCTCCCGTACTGCAGCGCCACCTGCGGGGCTGGAGCTGCCGATCTCTGCCATTGCGCTCTGCGCTGCCAAATTAGAGCATCTGCCTGGTTTTTTCTGAATGATTTCTAGTCGGCTCACAATCTTCACCACGAATTTAAGATTAACTCTTAGAGCTTCCAAATGACGCTTTTCGTCGTAAGCTCTTCCAGCGACTTGGGGACGCCCTGTCGCAGGTCTGTACAAAACACAAAGAAGATACAAAGTAACCCTGGGGAGCTGTAGCTGCCCCGGAGCAGGCTGAGCCTGGGCACGAGGCAGCGACCCCGGAACTGGGGCTGCCAGGACGCCCTCGAGGCCCAGAGGCACCAGGCAGAAGGAAAGTAGTGCATGCCAGATAGGAGGGAGGGAGGAGCCCCCAGGGTGCAGCGGGGACTCCAGGCTGGAGGCTCCTGGAATAGGCTGGTTGTGGGGAATGAAATCCTGAATCCAGTGGAGGGAAGGGGATGATGGACAGCTGGGCTTTTCCTTTCAGTGGTAAGCCCCTTGGGGGCAGGGAGTGCCTTTTGACTTTCTTTGGATCCCCAGGGCATACTTAGCACGGTGCCTGGCACATAGGAGGGAGAAGGAAGGGAATAAGCATTTATTAAGCAAGCACCTACTATGTGCCCGGCATTGTGCCAAGAGCTTTACAAATACTTACTTGATCCCCACAACAACCTGCATGGTAGATGCTGTTATTATCGCCATTTTACAGTTAAGGAAACTGAGGCAGGCAGGTGAAGAGACTTGGGGAGCTCGCAAAGTGAGTCTGGATTGGACTGCATCTTCTCTCATGCTGGTGGATACATAAATCACTCCTGGAGGGGCAGTTGGTATACTTGTAATTTCCAGACTGTTCACTCTGGATAGACACATCTCAGAATCCAGATCTTGAGGGGCAGGCCCTGGGTCATGAGTGCAGTTACCTAGTTAAGAGGTTAGGGGTGGTTGGACCTGGAGAATGCCAAGGCAGAGTCACTGGGAATGAATTCACACACTCAGGTCTTTCAGTCAAGAGACAGTTTATTGTGAAGCCAATAGAAGCCTGCAAAGTCCCTTTTGAGAACTTGCACCCTAATGGGGTGGGGTGAATCTAGAGTTTATATAGCAAAGGAGGATGGGAAAAGAATGCCAGCGATGCTAATTAGATAATCTAAGGGTCCAGGTGATTTTGGGAGGTATGGATGGGAAAGTGTATGGAGTATACCAGACATTGAGGAAATTGTCAAAAGGCATGAACCTTGGGGAATCTAGTGGGAGGAAAAATCCTTGGGCCAGCCAGGGACAAAAATCCTTGGTCCAGGCATGCCCCTGTCTGTTCTGATAAGGGAATTACAGAGTCAGGCCTGCAACAAGGGAAAATATTCTCACAAGGGGGTGGAGGACTGAGACATGGTCTTAGGGCTTTTTAGAGTCTAGCTTCCACCACCTCATAGTATTCCTTTACTCAAACCCCAGTCCTTATAATAGTGCACTTCAGCACACAAGTTGATGTCTTTTTAAACACCCTGGTCCCCCAGGTCCCTCAAGATACTTGGCATCTGTGAACTATTCCTATCAATAGAATTAAGCATCAAATATGTGCCTGGCACTGGGAAGTACAAAGACAAAAATGGAAAAGTTGAGAGGGCAGAGCCAAGATGGTAGAGTAAAAGTAGGAACCTACTTAAGCTGCTGCTCCAACCACCTCCAATACCTGTAAAAAAAAATGACTAAAATTTTAGAGCTACAGAACCCACAAAGTGACAGAAAGAAACAAATCTCCTTCTGAAGGCAGCCTGGCAGGCCAAGAGGAAGGGTCTGTTACAATGGACTGGGAGCCAAGCAGAGTCCTGCATGAGTGGTGTGGTTCCAAACCTGGGGCAACCCCGACCACCGGCACAGACTGGCCAGAGCAGACTTCAGGAGAGTGAATCACTGGCAGCTATGGTGGTCTGCAGACTTCTCAACCCTTAAACACCAAAGAGACAGTAAAAGGTCAGTGGGAAACTGTTGGAACTGGGTGACAGAAGAGCATGGTCCATCCCCTGGCCCCAGGGGCAAGAGGTATGGAAGCGTGGCAGCTGCAGCTGCTGCCACATGGCTGCCTCTGGAGCTCCTGGCCTACAGATCATAGGAAGACCACGCAACCATTCAGAGGGTAATCACGTTTGTTTGATCTACTTGGATCTGGGTCTCAGTCTTGGGTGGTGGTCCTGGGGTGTGTGGCCAGTGTGCCAGAGCTTGTGGTGGCTATAGAGAGGGCACCCTCCTCATAACTCAGACAACAGCTCTGACAACAACTGTGAAAAGCCCAGTGATTTGGGACACAGCTCTCTCCACTCTGGAAGCAGAGTTTTACCATGACAAAGAGCTCAAAAGTCAAGTAATTGATTGGCAAGATGAGCAAGCAGAGAAAGGGCAATCAGACCATAGAATCCCTTGTTGGGAACAAAAAAGGATCAAAACATGGAACTAGAAAAAGACAAGAAAGGCAAAACTCCTGCATCAAAAGGTTTCAAGAAAAATATGAATTGGTTACAAGCCATGGAGGAGCTCAAGAAGGATTTTGAAAATCAAGTAAGAGAAGTGGAGGAAAAATTGGGAAGAGAAATGAGAATGATGCAAGAAAATCATGAAAATCCAGTCAACAGCCTGCTAAAGGAGACCCAGAAAAATACTGAAGAAAATAACACTAAAAAATAGACTAACTCAAATGGCAAAAGAGGCCCAAAAAGCCAATGAGGAGAAGAATGCCTTAAAAGTTGAATTGCCCAGATGGAAAAGGAATTTCAAAAGCTCACTAAAGAAAACAATTCCTTCAAAATTAGATTGGAGCAAATGGAAGCTAATGACTTTATGAGAAATCAAGATACTATAAAATAAATCCAAACAATGAAAAAATAGAAGGTAATGTGAAATATCTCACTGGAAAAACCACTGACTTGGAAAATAAATCCAGGAGAGATAATTTAAAAATTATTGGACTACCTGAAAGCCATGATAAGAAAAAGAACCTAGATGCCATCTTTCAAGAAATTATCAAGCAAAATTGTCCTGATATTCTAGAACCAGAGGGCAAAATAGAAATTTAAAGAGTTCACCAATTGCCTCTTGAAAAAGATCCCCAAAAGAAAACTCCTAGGAATATTATAGCCAAATTCCACAGACCCCAGGTCAAGGAGAAAATACTGCAAGCCGTCAGGAAGAAATAATTTGAGTATTATGGAAACACAATCAGGTTAACACAAGATCTATCAGCTTTTACATTAAGGGATCAAAAGGCTTGGAATATAATATTCCAGAGGTCAAAGGAGCTAGGATTAAAACCAAGAATCACCAACCCAGCAAAACTGAGTATAATGCTTCAGTTGAAAATATGGTCATTCAATGAAATAGAGGATTTTCAAGCATTCTTACTATTTTTTTTCCTGATTTACATCATTCATTTCTGCCAGATTTTGAGTTACAAATTTTCTCCCCATTTTTCCCCTACCCACCGTCCCAAAATAGCAGTCCCACAGGATATCCCCTCCTCCAATTTGCTCTCTCCCATATTTTCACCCATACCCCTTTTGACTTTTCCAGTAGATCTCTATGCCCCAGTGCCTGTATATCTTATTTCCCAATTACATGTAAAATAGTAATAATAGTATGTATGTATGTATATATATTTAAATATTTTATTTTAAAGTTTTGAATTCCAGATTCATTCCCTTCCTCCCTTGTCACCCACCCTTACTGGGAAAATAAGCAGTTCAGCAGAGGTTGTACATGTGTGGCTAATGCAAAACAATAACATGGTAGATATATTGTAAAAGACTGACTATATTTCCTTCCCTCCTATCCCACCTCCCACTTGTTCTATTCTCTGCTTTGATCCCGTCCCTTTTCAAAAGTGGGTGTTTTCAAATTCCCTCCCTCCCAGCCTGCCCTCCCTTCCATCATCCCCCCTCTCATCTCCTTCCCCCCTACACTCCTGGAGGGTGAGATACCCTATTTAGTGTGAATTTCATTCCCTCCTCAAGACAAATTCAATGTGAATAAGGTTTACCCATTCCCTTTTGCCTTCCTATTCTTCCCCTCCATTATAACCATTTTCCCTTGCCTCTTCTATATGAGATAGTTTACCCTGTCTCTCCTTTATTCTGTCTCTCCCCATCTCCTCTCATTGTATTCCTCTCTCACCTCTTAATTTCACCTTTTAAGTATCATCCCTTCCTGTTAAATTGGTCCTGTGCCCTCTATCTATGCATACCTGTAAACATATATACACACATTCACATATGTATTCATATGCCCATATACCCTCATATATAGACATATATATGTATTTCTATTCCCTTCAACTACTGAGAAAAGTTTCATGTGTTACAATTATTGTTTTTCCATGTAGGAATGTTAATAGTTCAACTTTGATAAGTTCCTTATGATTCTTTTTCCCTGTTTACCTTCTCATGCTTCTCTTGCTTCTTGTATCTGAATGTCAAATTTTCTATTCAACTCTGGATTTTTCAGCAAGTATGCTTGGAAGTCCTCTATTCCACTGAATGACCATATTTTCCCCTGAAACATGATACTCAGTTTTGCTCGGTAGGTGACTCTTGGTTTTAATCCCAGCTCCTTTGACCTCCAGAATATCATATTCCAAGCCCTTCAGTCCTTCAGTGTAGAAGCTGCCAGATTCTGCATTATCCTGATTGTGTTTCCACAATATTCAAATTGTTTCTTTCTGGTTGCTTGTAATATTCTCTCCTTAATCTGGGAATTCCAGAACTGGGCTATAATATTCCTAGGAATTTTCTTTTTGGGATCTTTATCAGGAGGTGATTGGTGGACTCTTTCAAGCTCTATTTTGCCCTCTGGTTCTAAAACATCAGGGCAGTTTTCTTTGAGAACTTCCTGGAGGATGATTTCTAGGTTCTCACTTTGACCATGGCTTTCAGGTAGTCCAACAATCTTTAAATTATCTCTCCTGGATCTATTTTCCAGGTCAGTGGTTTTTGCCATGAGATATTTCACATTGCCTTCTATTCTTTCATTTGTTTGGATCTGTTTAACAGCATCTTGATTTCTCATAAAGTTACTAGCTTCCATTTGCTCCAATCTAATTCTGAAGCAATGATTCTCATCATTGAGCTTTTGAGATTCTTTTTCCATCTGGCAAATTCAGTTTTTTAAGGCATTCTTCTCCTCATTGCCTTTTTGAGCCTCTTTTGCCATTTGAGTTAGTCTATTTTTTAAGGTATGATTTTCCTCAGTCAGGCTGTTGACTCTCATTTTGTAATTTTCTTGCATTGTTCTCATTTCTCTTCCCAATTTTTCCTCTACTTCTCTTATCTGTTTCTCAAGGTCCTCTATGGCCTGTAACCAGCTCGTATTTTCCTTTGGAGCTTTTGGTGCAGGAGTTCTGACTTCACTGTCTTCCTCCTGTTCCATGCTTTGCTCCTTTTTGTCCCCTAAATAGGAGTCTAATGTTGGAATCTTCTGTCTGCTTTGTTTCCTTTGCCTGGTCATGTCGCCCCTCAGTCACTTGACCCTTGGGCTTTTTGCCACAGTAGTACTCTGCCACCAGACAGGGGAGCTTTTGTCTCAAATGCTGGGGTTTTCTCAGCTGCAGCACACGTTCTGGCAAGCTGGACACACACCCCAGGACCTCCACCCTAGACTGCAATCCATATCCAAGCAGGTTAAATCAAGAGCGATTATCCCTCACACTGTTACTTGGTACCCCTACACTCTTCAGGCCAGGAGCTGAAGCTGCCACGTGGGGCTGGCTGGCTGTGCCCATCTCAGCGGCTTCTCACCCCAGGGGCAAAAGCTACGCACTCCCACTTAATGCGTTCCAAAGTCCAGACTGCACTGACCTCTCACTTTGTCCTTCGCATATATGTGTTGATAAATCTGGAAACGGCCACAACTGCTGCTGATCTGGAGTCCCTCCTGCCGGCAGCTGGTCAAGCCTGCCCTGGGGCTAAAGCCTCAGCGTGGGGCTGGGCTTGGCTCCCAGAGGACTGAGCTGGCCGATTCCTGCTGGCCTGCCGGGCTGTCCTCAGTGGAAGGTTAGCTTCTCTGTGTCATTTTATGGGTTATGGAGCTCCAAAGTTTGTTTAGAGTGCCCTTTTTACATGGATTGGGGAAGGTGGAAGCTGGAGCCGCAGGGAGGTCCTGCTTCTACTCTGCCATCTTGACCATTTTCAAGCATTCTTGATGAAAACCAGAGCTGAACAGAAGATTTGACTTTCAAATACAAGAAGCAAGGGAAGTGTGAGAAGGTAAACAGCAAAAAGAAATCATAAGGAACTTATTAAAGTTGAACTATTTACATTCCTACATGGAAAAACAATAATTGTAACTCATGAGACTTCTCAGTATGAGGATAGTTGAAGGACATATATATGTATGTATAGGAGGGTGTATGTGTGTATAAATATATATGTCAGGGTATATATATGTGTGTACATGTATACATAGAGAGCACAGGATGAGCTGAATATGAAGGGATGGTATCTAAAAAAATAAAATTAAGAGGTGAGAGAGGAATATATTGAGAGGAGAAAGGGAGAGATAGAATAGGGTAAATTATCTCATATAAAAGAGGCAAGAGAAAACTGTTACAATGGAGGGGAAGAGCAGGAAGGTGAAAGGGAATGGGTCAACCTTTCTCTCATTGATTTTGGCTTTAGAAGGGAATAACATATACACTCGATTGGGTATCTTACCCTACAGGAAAGTAGGGGGAAGGAGAAAAGAGGGGGGATGATAGAAGGGAGGGAAGATGGGGGCAGAGGGTAGTTAGAAGCAAACACTTTTGAAAAGGGACAGAGTCAAAGGAGAAAATAGAATAAGTGGGGGGCAGGATAGGATGGAGGGAAATATAGTTATTCTTTCACAATATAACCACTATGGAAATGTTTTGTGCAACTACACATGTACAACCCATATTGAATTGCTTGTTTCCCCAGTGGGGGTGAGTGAGGAGGTAAGAAGGAAAAGAATCTGGAAATAAAAGTTTTAAAAACAAATGTTAAAAAAAAATGTTTTTTACATGCAACTAGGAAATAAGATATACAGGCACTGGGGTATAGAAATCCATCTTGCCCTGCTAGAAACTTGGGGGAGGGTATGGGGGAGGATATAAGAGAGAACAGATTGGAGGAAGGGGTATTCAGTATCCTTGCTATCTTGGGGTGGAGATAGGGGAAAAACAGGGAGAAAAATGTGTAACTCAAAATCTTGTGGAAATGAATGTTGAAAACTATAAATAAATAAATGGAACAGTTTCTGACATCAAGAAGCTTATATTCTACTAGGGTAAACAATATGACTGGGAGAGCCACAACTTCCTTGGCTGCTTTGGTGCCAAGTCTAGCTGAATCTCCTTCCACGAAGACTATTATATCCATTCCTTTCTCTGTCCTCACGTGATTATCAGTCAGTATTCCCAAATTGATTTCATGACATGGGAGATGCTGGCACAGGACTGCCTAGTGTGGTGTGCCAGCATCAAAGAAGGCATTGTGCCCTGTGAGCAAAGCAAAATTGAAATAGCTCAAAAGAAACACAAGATGTGCAGTTAGGGAATCCACCCCAAATGTTTACATGGACTATTTGTGCCCAATCTGTGATAGAGCATTCCAAGTTTGTATTGGTGTGATTAGGCACAGTCAGACACACTGTATCTTGACCCTGATATAATGATGTCATTTTGGCCCTCTTTGAGAACAAAGGACAGCAACCAATCGTCATCCCAGTTCAGGCCCTCATCCCCTTTTACCTGAACTGGCAGTAGTCTCCTTGAGGGAAGGGATTGTTTTATAGGTTACTTGTTGATTGATTAATTTTAAAACCAACTATATTAATGACTTGGGAGGAGAGAGATGTTGCTTCAGATTAGCCATATCTCATGTGGATAATTGACAGTAGAGTATTTGTAATATAGTTCCTGTCAGAGCTTCTGCTTGTCAAAATCCTCCAAACCAAGTTAATACACATGACTGAAACAAGTGAACAAGAATAAACACACACGTACATGTATTTGTGTATGCACATATACACACACATACATATATATATACACAATACAAGTTGCCAGAAAATAATGAGGCAAAGACTTATGAAATACTCAGAAGCTTCATATCTATATATCATACTCCCCCCCCCAAAAAAAGTAGGAAAACATTGAATAGACATAGTAAGCAAACAAAGAAGGGAGGGTAAGAGGAAAGAAAGGAAGAAAAGAAAAGAAAGAAAGACATGGAAAGAGAGAAAGGAGGGAAGGGAAGAAGAAAGGAAACAAGGAGAAAGAGAAGAAAGAACTATTTTAACAGTTAGTGAATTACTGCCTATTGACACAGCTACCTTAGAATTAGCAGTATGTGTAAAATCAGACCATCGACTAGTTAGAACGAAGATCAAAACAAATTAGAAAACAAATTAGAAAAAAAGCTAAAGTTGAGAAGAAAGTGTAAACAATTATAACTGCTTTAAAGTGACCCATCTGTGTGAGACATTGATGGCCTAAAAATGGAAAATGAAAAAAAAAAAGACAAAGATATTTATTATCGTGATTTCCTGCAAAAGCCTGACCAAGGTAAAAAAAAAAATGAGCCACAAGAAAGTCTAACAGCCTCCCCCAGTTTTCCTTCATCCCCCTCCTGCCCTTTCCCCCCTCCCCCAAGCCTTTCATACTGCTCCTAGTGAACAGGGACTATTTTTTATTTTTCCTTTGTCTCCCTAACATCTGGCACAGTGCCTTGCTCCTAATAGGTACTTAATAAATGCTTATGGAATTGAATTAGCAGGTAACATTTGACCTTGCAAACAGAGGGAGGAAATAGCCAAGGACAACTCACGCACTGAATACAAACTCATTTATAAAACACTACAGAAGGAAAAGGCAGCAGATTATGAGCAGAATCACCTTATAAAGCAAGAAAATATAGTGGGAGAGAAAACAAGCCTACAGAAAGCTTGGCATGAGACCCAAGTGAGCTGCATCATCATCCCTGGAACATTTATAGACCAAAACTGGCAAAAGTACAATAAACAGACGTAAAATGGAACAAATTTGTCCACATTTCTATAACAATCTACTTTCATCAATAAGGAACAGAAAATCTTCATTTGGAACCTAACACCTCAATCTTCAACATGCTATTTTAAGATGTAGACTGTCATTTGGGAAGATAAAGTTTGTAACAGAACCAGGAAATCCACACAGAAGAAATCCATGTTGGATGTGAGAATCTTGAAAGAATCGAGTGATTATGTCACACAATAGTTCAAAAAGGGAGGGGCAGGGAGAGGAGATAGCAAAAGTAATGGAGAAAAAAATCACAACATTCATGGCCCCAAAAGGCAGTTAGGGGATAGTGAACAGCTAGAAAAGAAAACCATGAATATTGTTTGCTATAAGAAATGATGAGCAGGTAGACTTCAGAAAAACCTGGACTTATATGAACTGATGTTGAGTGAAGTGAGCAGAATCCGGAGAACATTGTACACAGTAACAACCACATTGTGCGATGACTGACTTTGATAGACTTAGCTTTCCTCAAGGATCTAAGACACCTCCAAAAGATTCATGATGGAAAATGCACAAAAACAACTAGGGACTCTAAATGCAGATGGAATCATTACTATTTGCTCTCTTTTTTGTTGTTGTTTTGTTTTATTTCTTCTTTCTTGTAGTTCCTCCCATTGGTTTTTGGGTTAGTTGAAGGCAGGATGGACAGTTCAAAATTCAGAGAGATTCAATGAAAAAATAACAGGATGGGATGCAGGTCACAATATTCACGATGCCATGATACCCAGAGTGGGTACACTTCCCCCCAAAGGCTTATAACTAGAAATAAACAGTGGTCTCAGGTACAAAGAGAGATGAGAAATATAATTGAAGTCTCTTGACTAGGGAGATACCCATCTTTAGACTGGTTACCATTCTTCTTTGCAATCCAGAGTATAGGAGGCAGGGGAAGGCTGAGGTGATTGAATATCAACTAGCCTTCTCCAATGGAGTGGCCTTTTGGATTAATGAATTTTTTCCCTGGGTCACATCTAATCTAGTCAGTTTCTGGGACTTGAAGGGGGCTTCACTGAAGGCTTCACCCAGGTCCTCAGACTCCAATGACAATATCATGCTGCTTTTCCATTTATATGTGGATATTCCATGGGTGGGTGGTTTGTATGCTACTGATAAACCTTGTAGTTAAATTTGAGATGACTGTGACTGAATGAGCCATAGCCACCTGTAATCTACCTGCATATTTTTTCAATTAAATAAACATTTGCTAAGTACCTACTAAGTTCAAGGTAAGGCTGTAGTGGTTAGAGTGCTGGAGTTGAAATCAGGAAGACCTGTGTTAAAAGCCAGCTTCTGACACTTCCTTGCTAAGTAGTCATGGGGAAGCCTCTGAGCTTCAGGCAACTCTATAAGACTTCTGTATAAGTTATATATTTAGAGCTTGCATGACAACAAAATTATAGGTCCTTGACAAATTGATGTCCATTCAAGGCACTATGCTATTGCGGTAGCATTCTTCCTATTTCAGTACTTAACACCAGGCAGCCATCTGGTCATAATTCCAAGTATAGTGTGTATGTCTCCATAGTTACTCTTCAAGCTCCTGTTTCCATAGTGATAGCTCCATGTCTTTCACAGAATTTACATTAAAGGCCTTCCATCTCAAGATGGTCTCAGATAAATGGTGACAAGATTTTCCAAACCCAGTTATCAAGAAATCTGAGTTTAAGAGTCCCTGCATTTATCCACTCTGAATGAATGGGATATGGAAGAAAGGTGATAAGAGCATTATATTCAACAAGAATCCCTATGTATCCCATCTTCTTTCTCTTCTCTCCCCTGTAGAAAAAGTATAAATGTTTTCAGAGTAGTTTGAGGGCTTCAGGCAAAAGAGAACTCAACCAATATGGAGTATAGTGGAAAAAAAATACCTGCTTTTAAGCCAAGGATTGGCGCTCAAGTCACACAGCTAGTAAGTGTGTCAAATGTCTGAATCCAAATTTGAACTCAAGTTCTCCTGACTCTAGGGTTGGTGCTCTATTTACTGTGCCACCTAGCTGCCCCTGGTAAGTGCTATTATGATCCTCATTTTCTAGTTGAGGAGGTTAAGTGACTTCCCCTGGGTCACAAAGCTAGTAAGTATCTGAGGTTACATTTGAACTCAGGTCTTCCTGACTTCAGACCAGTAGTCTATGCACTACAGTGTCATGTTGCAGAATCACTTTTCAAAAATGGACTCCTATTCCCCTTGTCCCACTAGCTTTCTCTCACACACAAGGCTCCTTCTCTTGCCTCTCTAGGAGGGATTCCAGGTGTCTGAGATGTACTCCCTCCCACTTCCTTCAAAGCACAGCACAGGTGACACCTTTTACACTAAGCCTTTCCTGATTCTCTCAGTTATTCTCTCTGAAATTATCCTCAAACCCTAAATTTTGAGCTGGAAGGGACCTTAGGAAGTCATCTTGCCCAACCTTCTCATTTTACAAATGAGGGAAATTAAATCTGGAGACCTGCACATGGTTACCCAGGTAGAGGGTGGCAGGGCTGGCTTGTAAACCAATATCCTTTGATTCCCAATCCATTACTCTTTCCCCTGTATGGTCATCTCATTCTGCTGATAAGTGTTGAGAAAACTATAAAGACAATTAACATTTGGACCCTAAATCAAATGGGGGAAATATGGCAAATATATAAATATCTCATAATTGTCAAATTATTGTAATCATATTAGAATGCAATCAATTCAATAAACATTTATTGTGCCAGGTACTGTGCTAATGTTAGGGGACACAAATAAGAATGACAGTTCCTGCCTGCAAGAGCTCATAATCTTCTGGGGGAAGACAGCACACAAAGTGGGATAGGGATGGAGAATACACCGGAGGTATCTTGTTTTGTGGAGTTGAAGCCAGAAAGAGCTGCAGTTTAGTACTCTTCTCTCTAGTCAGAGAGGAGAGTAGGCTGAGGAGGTGGTATCCAAGGCAGTTAGCAGCATGCTAATGAGATTAGAAGTGATGAGATTAGAATGGTTCTAATATAAACATAATTATTAATATAATATAATAACTATAAAAAATGATTTCTCCCAAAGCAGCAAAGCATGAGTTTTGAAAGGAGCTTTAAAAAGTTTTAAAGCAAGACAAAAATTAATTAGAACAATTTAATTAAAATTTAATTTAATTTTTATATAATAGAGCCAGTCTATAAATTCCAAAGCTAATCAAATTCTGTCTAAAAGACTCTTTGTGAAATTCTCATTGCTTATATGCATAAGTAACAGAATGTTTCTTTAAAAATCTTAACATATAAAATAATGTTAAAATAACTTATCTACTTATTTTACTGAGCATACTGGGAATCCAGAATGAATGGCCTTAACTAATAACTCTGAGTTCATTTGCTTCATCTGGAGTAATAGAGATTTCTCCAGTCATCCAGTCAGATTGGTCAAATGTTCTGCAGGAATGGGATGTTTCTTTAAATTGTTTAAATTTAAATCTGGCAGTAGAATATTGCCTCTTCCACTCCCTACAAAATCCTTTGGTATTTTCATGAATACTGTCATCAATACACCTACGAAGAACTAATTTGCATCAATTAACAAAAGCATAAAAGAAACTAGATTCCTCCACACAGCTCACCAAGCCTCATAGCAACAATTATGACAAAGAAGTCCTAATTATATCTAGCAACACAAACCACTGAGGGGGACACAAGATATTATGATCTCCACTGCAAAATGACCCTTGCCACAGGAACAACTTGACCAAAGCAGCCTTCTTCACCTTTGTTACTATTGGCGGTAACAGAAGGTAGAAACATTCCAACTCTTTCACGACATTTACTGTCTTCTTCACAAAATGACAGCATTAGGAGGCATCCCAAGGCCCACTTAGTCCAAGGAATAGCAATTAACTGCACACAGAGGAGAAATCCCTTGATTAGGAAAGTAAAATGGAATATTATTTCCTCTAAGAAACAATGAAAATGAAGAACTCAAGGAAGTATATTAAAACTTACATTAACTGATGCAAAATGAAACAAGCAAAACTGAGGTGAAAGCAACAATGTAAATTGCAAAGTAGGGGGGAGGATTGAAAGATCAAATGTTGTGTAATTATGACCAAGTTTGCTTTGGAAGAGGAGATAAGAGAATGCATCTTCCTTGTTTGCAGAGGTGTGAAACTATGGATGTGAAACATTGAACACATTGTCAGACTCATTTGATGCATTCTATAATTTTTGCTGAAATGTTTTTATTTCCTTTTTTTCTTCTTTTTGTTATAAGGAATGGCGCTCTAGTGTGGAAATAGAGGGATATGTTTACTATGCAGTTTTATTCACGTATTCTATCTCATACTATTGAGGTTTTCCCAAGGAGTCATGTGGCATTGATATGTCAACCAAATGAGAGGTGTTTGGACTCAGTCAAATACATGCATAGTTTTCAAATAGCCATGATGAGTTTGAATCATATATATGGATTCTGTCTCTCATAATTTTGTATACCAAGCCATGTTTTTATTCAAATAAAAATGAAGACATTAAACTATACATAAGGTTTTCCTAATGTATATACGGAGGTTTTCAACCAACCAGCTCCACACCATCCATACATGGAAACATCACTTACAGCAGCAGGAGAAATTTTGAATGCTGTGGATAAGATGATGAAGTTGACACACACATTGCCAGAGCTAGCATAGGGATTCAGAGGCTCCAAAAAAAAGTGTGTGAGAGAAGAGGTATTCAACCAACTGCCTACCAAACTGAAGGTCTTCCAGAGCTGTTGTGCTGACTTTAATTGTATGCCTGCGAAACCTGTGGAGAATGCCAGCATCATGCCAGGAAACTGAATCACTTCAATTTGAATTGTCTTAGGAAAATTCTGAAGATTACCTAGCAACATAAGGTTGCTACAAACACTGAGGTCCTTTCTGGAGCGGAACTACCAAGCATTCAAATTCTACCACAGAGAATGCAACTTCAGTGGGCTGCTCGTGTTGTTTGAATGCCAAAAGGATGTTTGCCTAAAAGACTATTTTACAGAGAATTCATCCAAGGCAAGTGCTCACTTGGAGGTCAGAGGAAGAGGTACAAGGACCCTCTTAAGGTCTCTCTGAAAAACTTTGGTATCAACTATGAGACATGGAAGGCACTGGTACAGGACCACCCAGCATGGTGTGATCACATCAAAGAAGGTGCTGTACTCTAAGAGCAAAGCAGAATTGTGGTAGCTCAAAAGAAATGTGAGATGCACAAATTTAGAGACATCTCCTTCCCACATGGTAGTATATATAGATTATTTGTGCCCAACCTGTGGTAGAGCCTTTCAAGCTCATATTGGTCTGATAGGCCACAGCAGGACACATTGCATGTTGATTCCGACATCATGATGTTATTTTATCCTCTTCAAGCACAAAGGATGAACAAGTAGCTCGATGTTTTAGTATTAATATGTTAATAGATTTAGTATTGCAATGACAAGACTTCCATTTTTCACCTGCCCTGGTTATAGAAGTTTGCTATGCAAGGAAAAGGGAGGCACATGGTTATGATGATATCAAGACCATCGTTTCAAGGGCCCAGACTGATCTGATATCATAACAAGGGAAAACTCTCTTAGCTCTATTTGATTTCAGGTAGGTCAATCATGTAGCAAATTTGTCTCACATTTATTCACAGGGTATCAAAAACCAGACTTGGAATGAGCCAGGTGGGAAAATTTCCTATTCAGAAAAGAAATAGTACAATGGGAAACTGAATCAAAAGGGTCTTACCTGTGCCCCACAAAGTCATCAGATCCTCAACATTTCCCAACACACATCCACCTGTAACAGTTCCCAGGTTGCATTCCCTTTGGCTGGCACGTGGCATTTCTCATGAATGTTGGACTATTGGTTTAAGAGCAATTCAGACAATTATACATTAAATCAAACTCAGAACAGTGTCAAACTACAGTCCCTCTCCAGGTTGCCTCAAATGGCAATTATGCTAATTGCAGTGTAGGGTTGGGGTATTATGATTTTTTCTCATGTTATAAGTGAGCACACTGTAATGGAAATGCAAATTTAAAGATCATCCCTGCCCTTAGGCCCTTTGATAGGCTTAAGAGACTCTGAGAACCTTCCTTGATTTGAAAATATACTCTGCCTCCTAATAGGCTGAATGTGGTCACATGGAGCCTGTGGCAGGAGGCTTCATTTTCAGGAATGCCCACACCTTGATGCTGTGTGATTTGGCAGTGGGTCAGGAGGGTGGTTACATTCTCTGAGCTAGGAGAAGGCTATATAATCCTTGATGTGAGGCTTTGCTTTGGGGCTCACTTTGAGAAGTGTTCTGTGATTTGATCAGATGAGACTCTGGGAAGCTGTTGTTGAGAGCCCCGGCTTTGAAACCCAGATGTTGATTTGGTATGGATGTAATGGTTGGACAGTTTGGAAGCCTGTCTGCTTGATCTGTTTCTCTGTCTTGATAATTTCGTCTGTATATTCTGAAGTTCGGGGTGCCGACCTTTTTCCCCTGAACTAGGTAAACGATACATGTCTGACTGATTAAAGTAAGCTTGTTAACCCATTTTGAGTTGCTTTCCTTTAACAAAGCAGATCCAAGAACCTGTGTTGGCAGCCACCCTGGGGATGCTGGGGTGCTTGCTGCTACACACACGTAAGGACATCTCATTTTCCTTTCATTTATAATATAAGAACAACTACATTTTGGAGCTTCACACATATAGTGAATACACTATTGTTCTTGTTTAGTTGTTTTCAGTTGTGTCTGATTCTTCATGACCCTGTTTCGGGTTTTCTTGGCAAAGATACTGCAGTGATTTGCCATTCCCTTCTCCAGCTCATTTTACAGGATTAAGTGACTTACCCAGTCTTCCTGAATCCAGACCTGGAACTCAACCCACTGAGCCACCTACCTGTCCCTATGTAATAGTTGACTCCAAACTCCAGAAACTACAGAAAGCCTCCAATTTTGTACTGCCAGTTAATCCCTGAGGCAAAATGAAGTCTTTAAATCTAAAGTCTATTGTTAAAAAAAAGAAAGTTGGCTCAAAGATGTAACTTCAGTACCTAAAATTTTATAACAGTGGTTAATAGGGCTAATAAGATCTTATGACCTTACCCAAGTAGAAAGTCCCAAGGGGTTTCACAGATAAGGAATACTTAAGAGGCCTTTGCTACTTTTTCTCCCAACCATAAGTTATCAGTATTATCCATTTTTTAAAGTAAAATATTTCCAGTTAAACATTTAATAGTTTTCAACAATTTGACCACATTTTTTTGAAACAGCTCAGTTACAATCTTAACAGCATCTAAGTAAAAAATATTTTTCTAACAGCATTTCTGATACAATAGTTTCCCAAATTTCAGAATGTAAGAAAAAATTTAAAAACATAGTAATAACACATACAAAATCATATATTTAAAAAATAAAACAAAACTTATTAGCAGTCAGATGACATAAATTTCAATTTCCAAATTTTCTTCCATAGAAAATCACTCATCACTTCTGGCATTCTATACTAACCATGACTAATAATAGTCATAATAGTTAACATTTCTATGGTGCTTACCATGTACTAGGCACTTTTTTAAGCACTTCACAATTATCATATCATTTGATGCTCACAATAACCCTGGGAGGTAGGTGCCATCATCCCATTTTATACATGAGGCAACAGAGGCAGACAGTTGTAGTCACTCATTAAAGATCACACAATTGTAAGAAACACCCTTAGTCTAGGAATAAACAATATTCGTTAGAAAGTCAGGGAGGTTTTCATTACATTTATTTTACATTTATTCTTTCTGAATAAATGGGTAACTCCCTTATTGGAGAACAGGGACTCAGATAAATGTGAGTTCTTTTATGCTGTTTCCTTTCAAATTTCCTACCTCGTTCTCTATTGGCTAGGTGCAACCTCTCCAACTGCCCACATCATGCTTCCCTCAGAAGAGGTTGTACCTCAAGCATGTGTACAAGCCTCTATCTCCCTACCTGATGAGAAGCCTGTCTTTGCTAGATCATAGCTCTAATTAGAACCAGTCACCTCTGACTTTTATTCTGCTATCACTCAAAGATAGGAGTACTTTAATCTCATGGAAACAAAATTCCTCCTATCATTTCCCACACAGCTAATAACTTTCTGAAACCATATTTAAACTCAGGTTTTCTGATACATGTCATTTCTGAGCATATCTCCTTACTGCCAAATATCAAATATATTTTTGCATTAAGTTCTAATTTGTTACAATTTTCCTAATAGCTGAACACATTGTGCTATAAAGGAGGCCACATAATTTGGCTTCAGGATAAAACTTCAATCACATCAAATCCAGGTTTACAATATCAAATAATAATACTCAGAACTGCAATTTTCCTCCAAGGGCTATAAAACTTCCTAGGCTTCAAGTTTTAGAGTCTATGACTTTTAGTTAATACAAGTTATAACTTGATAAGATATTGTCCATCTGAAATTGCTACCAGGCATTTCTTTATCAATTTCCTCAAATCTTTCTAATCACAATGAAATCAAAACCATCCCTAACCACTCTCCAAACTCCAAGTTCTTTCCCCCCCAAACCTCCAGCTGCACAATGAACAAAACTGACTTCAGCTTTCTTTAGCTTTCTCCTTATCCCTTATCCTTATCTCCTTATCTCTCTTATCCCTACTTGCTTAAACTTTCTCTCATCCTTTCTTTTTATAACACTTCAGTGGACTTAGATTAAAGCCTTCTCATTTATGGAAACAATTAATTCTGCTGAACCCTTTCCAACTGGTTTCTACAAACCAGGAGAAAAGAAAGAGAAAAAGGAAAAAAGAAAGTTCCTTCTTTTTCTTATCTGTCTTTATCTCTGAAGTCTCCTGCCTAGCCAAGGTTGTGAATGGGTGGTCAGGTACTATTTCAGCCTTTCAAAATGACACCCCTAGTTCGCACCCCCCCATCCTCCAATCATTGTGAATTCTTACCCCCACTAACCACAAAAGGGGCCAGGACCAGGTGAGGTTGGGGTTGGCAGTCCCATGTGGCTGGGAAACCCCAAATGGGGTCAGGAAGAGTCAGATATGCCTGAAAAACAGCTGAACAACAAGAATGGCTAAATTCTGTATAGTATTATGGTCATGCATACAGCTTACTCTATACAAGATAGGACTGTTCATCCAAGAGTGGAAGAAAGGATCTTAGGATAGATACATGCTTTCTCTCTAGATTGTTTCATGGAAAAGAGAAAAAAAAACAGAAGACAAGAATGGTGTGAAGTGTAATTCTTAGCCCAGGATTTAAGCCTTTCCTATGGGCCTTCCTGACAGTCTAAGTTAGAGTCTGTGGCTTTAGGATGCCAGTTCTCTTACTTTCGTCTTGAGGTTTCAGAACCAGCCAGCATATGATGGCTCTCTGCAAGCCCTAATAATAGACAGACAGGGGGCCCTCGTGTTCAAAGAAAAATCCCCTTGCCCAGGCCTTAGGGGCATCCCAGGGCTCCCTGCCTTTTCCCACTTTCCCACAGCGAGTGATTGTCTGAATCCCAAGACAATGGTCCCTCCAAATTTCTCCAACATGTGCTCAAATTCATTGACCCCAGCATTCCTGGGCAATTTACCAAAGCTAAGCTTGGGTTCTTTTGACTTGAAAAGGTAGAGGACATCACTTGCATGCTATTAAAAAATCTTTGTTGGCATTCAGATTTGAAAGGTTTTGAATTATGTGTTGTATAATTTTCATATTTATGTTTACATTGACATACTCAATTAGGGAGGAAAAAAAAATAACATTTTGTTAATAGCCTTTTTCTAAGGATCCTCTACATGAACCCCTCAGTAGCATGAAAGAAAGCAAAGAGATTTCCGGTATAGTATTGGTAGATTGAGTAAGGAGAGGGAAGGAATTGGGGGAAAGGAGTGGGTTTAGTAGAAAGTACTGATTATGGAGTCAGAGAACTTGGGCCCAAATCTTGCCTCCGATGCTTAGTACCTGTGAGATATTGATCAAGTTCTTTCATCTCCCTGGGTCAATATTTCCTCACTTGCATGCTCTGGGCTGTGTACTTCCCAGAGAGGGGGAGTATCTAGTGCCTATGGAAATAAATAAGGGGAGACCCTAGGGAATGTATTACATGGTGCCGAAGGGGGAAAAAAATTAAAATAATTACTCTGTAATTTAGGCTCAAGTCTGTCAGAAAAAATTTTTATTGAATTTAGCATTAATCTATATGCCAGTCATTTTTAGGTTGGAGAGAGAGGTGTGCAAACTGGTATATTCCTCCATGGTCTCTGACATGACTCTTTGCTCCAAGAAGACTTCGGGTGACATTTATAGGAATCTTGAACAAGGAAAATATCATAATATATTAAACTACAGTTTGGTCTTAATATTCCTTCCCCCTGACCACACCCCTCAAGGACTGAAAAGAGTTCCTTCCTGTGATCAATATCTTAACATTGAATTTCAAAGAGAAGACCTGATCCCCAGGTAGGTGTTGGCACCAGTTATTTCATGGATGAGGAAACAACGATCTTACCTAGACAGGAGTTAAATTTGGTTATCATCTTTACACCATTTGAAAGGAAGATGTTCTTCCTACTTTTTCAAAGAGAAAAGTCTAGAAAAGTTTTGAGGTTGGAGAAGTATTATTTTTTTATATTTCTAGAAAAAACAAAAAAAGAAGTTGTTTTAATAAGCTTACTCAATAGGAAAACCCTCATTTAACTTAAAATTCACATTTGATCTGGGAAGCAGACTCTCAGTCTTCTCTGGAAGATACCAACAGTTTCATCAAAGCATTCCAAATCAAAACTTAACTACTAGAGAAATCAAAGTTTGAACCCACTCCCAACACCAGTGGTACATGAATACAATAATGTTTCTCCTACCTGTCTCACAGGGTTGGGAGATAATATAATGAGATAATAATAAATGTAAAGAACTTGTAACTTTTTTTCTTTTTCTTTTTTTTAAGCAATTGGGGTTAAGTAACTTGCTCAAGGTTACACGGCCAGGTGTTTCTGGGTGGGTACTAAGTGTCTGAGACCGGATTCGATCCCCAGGTCATCCCAACACTGGGGCTGGTACTCTTACTCGATGTGCTACCTGGCCACCCCAAGAACTTTGTAACTTTTTGAAGCCCTGTATGACCCTGGGCAAGTCACTTAACTCTTGTTTGACTCAGTTTCCTCAGCTATAAATGAAAATAATAATAACTCCTATCCCCTGGGGTTGTTGAGGATCAAATGAGATATTTACAAAGCACTTAGTGCAGTATCTGGTACATCATTGGTGCTAAATAAATGCTAACTCTAGTTAATGTTACCCTGCTAGGATCTTTCTGAGAATTTCCTATCTGCCTTCTGTTCTGTGTCTAATAGCTATCAAGTTCTCTACCGTGGAAGCATTTCTTTCAGAGAGAACACAGCCAAGCTAGATGGGGCAGTCACATGAATCTGTCCATTGAGTCTCCTGAGTCAGAGATAAAAGTTTAAAAAGAGCAATTAAAAAAAGAAGAAAAACAGTAACAAAGGGACATTTTCCCTGGTTGCTTTGCTCCATTAGTGATAAAATAATCCAACCTAGGACCAAAAGAGGGACAAGTGAAATCTTCCTGCTGGAGGAAAGGTATGGACACTTTTTTCTCTTATTATCTCTATAATATTCCTCACTGTGGTGTAGAGTTGATCCCGGGTTCTTGATCTGGCAAATTCTGTCCATTTTTTCCAAGGTTGTTAGTAGGGACCAGGAGAAAGATTTTATGCAGAAGGATGCACCACACTAAGTTGGGAGGCTTATCACCAGGTCAGATATTTTTCCCCCACTGTAACTGTGAAAGACTGTCTTCCAAATCATAGAGAAATCATAAGCTTTTGATAGAAGGAATACTTGAGCTGATGAAACTGGATCCCTAAAGTACCAAAATGCTATAATTAGAGTCACCAAGGTGAGGCAATGGGTAGAGTCCTAGAATTAGGAAGACCTGAGTTCAATTCTAACTCAATAGCTTTGTGACCCTGGATAAGGGACTTAACTTCTCTCAGCCTCAGTTTCCTTACCTGTAAATTTACCATTATAATGGCACCTACCTCATAGGTAAAGATAAAAAAAAAAACACACAAGATGCTTTGCAAACCTTCAAGTGCCGAATATATGAACTCTAATTATTATTCGTCATAAAATAATAGCTCACATTAAAATAGTTCCTTTCAACAGTGCTTTCTTCACAATAGTCCTGGAAAGTAGGGTTAGAGTGAGCGTTTTCATCCCCATTTTTGTAGATCAGAAATCTGAGGTTCAGACAGGGTTAATGATTTACCCACAAGCAAGGAGTTTGGTAGGGAGCAATCAAGATTCAACTCAGTTCTCCTGATTCCAAGTCTAGTGCTGAACTTTGGAGGTACTCTATCCTGAGCACAGGGGGACTCCCTCAACCTGCGATAGATTTGGTAGCCCTTAGAGGAAGACATCTTCAGAAGTAGCAGTAGAGGTGTTAAAGATCAGGAGGGGACGAGAGGAACAAGGTCAAGAAGGGATATTGAGGACACCAGTATTTGTCTGGAAGGTGCCCAGAGGGACACAGGTGGGATAGGTAATCTCATTAAGGCCCTAAAAGGAAACTCCCACCAACCTAGCATGCATGCAGGATCTGATGGGAAAAGGAAGTTAAAAAGTTGTGGTGAGTAACAGGGAAAAAAGTCCAGGTTCGTGGCAGTGAGGTAAGGACTATTTCTTATAGATCCAACCTTTAACAAAAATTATCTGGTAGCACTTTTTATTTTGATAAGATGTAGAAGCCAGAGGAGACATGCTAGGGATTCTCTAGTATAATCCTCTTTTTTATATATAAGAAAATGGATGTTTGACTTGGCTAAGTTTCTACAGTGAGTTAATGGCCAGTATACTACCTATATGACTTGGGCAGGGATAGTACTGAAAACATTAAAGTGCCACATAAATGCATGCTATTATTATTGTATTAATCAATTTGCCTACAGTATCTAGATGGTTGGTAGAAAGCCCATCCACTTGATCACTGTTGCTTTCTACATTAGTACTTGCCTCAGTAGGTCCTGGATACTTTTTGGACTGGATTCCACCATACCCCTACACCAAAACCTTCTTCTTCCCCCACCCCATCTACTCCCACACTTTTCAAGTTTTCTTTTGCATGCTGTCTTTTCTCATTAGATTGTAAGTTCCTTGAGGGTAGGAACTATCTCTCTTTTTCTTATTTGTATCCCTAGCACTTAGCACAATGTAGGTGCTTAATAAATATTTAATAGTGCCCTGTCTTCTTTCCTACAAACAGAACTAGTTTCCCAGGTGGCTACTCCTCCAAAAAGTAGCAAAAAGACAATTGACCAGGAGCACCAAGAAGCCAAGGAAGAAAAAGTCTCGGAAGACTCCTCAAAGGGTAAATGAGAGTACGGGCTCCTTGAAGGCAGGACCCTCCGTGTACTCCAACCAACACTTTCTCTGCCCCATTCCCCCACTTTTCAGTTTCCTTTTGCACATTGTTCTCCATCAGACTGTAAGCTCCTTGAGGGCAGGGACTGTCTTTCTTATTTGATCCCCAGCACTTCGAATAATGTAGGTGCGTAATAAATGTTTAAGGGAGTTCTGTCTTTTTTCCTACAAGCAGAACTAAAGTCTATCATGACTACTTCTCCAAAAGAAGATAAAAAACCAAAGAACCAGGAACACCAAAAGATCAAGGAGAACTCTTCAACAGGTAAATGAGAATGTAAACTCCTTGAATTAAGAAACTAGCACCTGAGTGCTAGCCTACAGCATGTGCTTAATAAATGCTTAATTGAGTAATGTAGGGCTTACCAGAGTTACCAGATATTTGAATTCTCCCATAACAATACTGACTTCTTTGGGGTTTCCCCATGACAATGAGATGACTCCTCTTCTGAAACCCATTTTCATCTTCGAATCCAGGGCCACATGCCTGAGAGAGAACCTGGAAAGCTTAAGGAGCTCCCATGTGAGAACCTTTAGGAAAGGGACACTATGGACTGTAAGCTGCTGGGTTATCCACAACTATTCTGAGGGACAACACCTGCCCCAGGTGTCCTCCAGCTGGAAAGGCTGCCTCCTCTGACTCCCCTTTTCCTTGCTATCTCTTTTGTACTTTAAAGTGAAATGAAAGATAGAAGTGACTCACCTGGTAATCCTAATGTTCACGTGGAGATGATTAAACCACTGAGCTGCAGCAGGGCTAATGGGATGCCTTCATCTCAACAGTGTTTGGGTTAATGTACATTGGTTATCTCAGAAAGGGGCTAGGCACTCGGGATACAGTGCAAAAGTTAAAAGAGACCCCTATTTTCTTTCTCACTGCCTTATTCTTTCAAGAAGAGCTTGGGTTCCAAGCTGACTTGGACTTCCTATCTGTCTTTCCTTGAAGACAGCAGACTCGGTGATAGCATCTTGGCAGAGAAGGATGCTCAAAAGCTCAAATCCTTACACTTTCTTCTATTTTAAATTCTTCTGTTTGCAGTAAAGGACAACTACAATATCTTAATTCACTTTTTGAGGCTTTTAGATGTGGATGGGATTATTCCTTTTGTCTTGTCCTGCCCCTCTCTGGGTCCTTCCCATAACTTTCTGATGATGCAGTTTTCCAAGTTCCTGTTTCCCGACTTTACAATAAGCCAACAGCTCCCTTCTATCTGTCACTCCAAGAAATTCCAGGTCATTTGTAATAGTTCCATTTCCCTCTTGGATGTTGACTTGTCCCAATTAATATATAAGAAAATCTACTTCTCTCTAGGGATTCAGCAGCTTTAATTCTTTAAGGGGAAGGGGCTGTTTCTGCCTCTGTCTTTGTCTCTTTTCTTTCTTTCTGCCCCTTCTCTCCTCCCTCCCCCAATTTGGGTAGACAAGGAAAAATCTATCAAATCATAATCACTTCATCTATCGCATCTAAATTTCAGAAATCAAACTTTCACCTCCCAGATTGGATGGCTCCTCCCAGGTGTCCCACGATCCAGCCTCCCAAGAACTTGGTACGGTGCATCCATTCACTTTAAAGTATTCCCCTTGGGGGGCTGGTCTGTGTGGTGGGCTGATTTTAGAGTAGGCTCCTCAGAAGGAGGTGACTAACTGTCCTATTGTAAGTGGCCCTAGGGACTTGAGGTAGGAAAAAAAAAACAATTGATTGCAGCATCAGCATGTGTAACAGCTCTTAAATTATTCCATGAATATATAAATAACATAAAATCGTGAAATCCTAGAACATCAGAGCACAAAGAAATCTTATACTTCATCTTAGCTCAAACCCTTTGCTTTCCAGATCGGAAAGCTAAAATCTAGAGAAGTGAAGGTTAGCTAGCTAAGATGAGGTCTAGAGTTTGGTGTCCAGTTTCCCGGCCCTACTTTGCCTTTGATTCCTGTCAAAATTTCACGATACTGTATGAGAAGGATGGCCTGTGAGCATCTCGAAAGGAAGCGGTGATCACCAAGACCCAGCATGGCTTCACAGGAGGAATAGACCTCGATAGACAAATCTCACTTGCTTTTTGTTTGTTTCTTTGTTTTGCTTTTTAGGAGGGTGAGACAAGTTTACTAACCTAGTAGGCCAAGGGAAATGCTGTAGAGACAGTTGATCTAAACTTCATCAAAGCGTTTATAAAAAGATGGATGTGTGGACTAAGCAGTAGAGCAGTTGAATAGATCCTGTACTGGTTGAATAAGGTCAACCTTTATTTTCCTTGTTCTACTTAAAAGTGTCTGGACTAGATTTCCTAAGGAAGAACGTATTTAGATGACAAACAGCTCAGTAATTAAATGTCTATTAGATATAAGGCAGTGTGCTAGATACCCCAGGTATACGAAGCTGAGATTCTGATCCAGTAGGTCAGAAGATGATACAGAAAAAGAATGTGGTTTTGAGCTGGAAGAGGTCTTGGAAATCGTCTAGTGAGATTCCCTTATTTTCTGGGCAAAAAAACTGAGGTCTAGAAAGGTAGAGAGATTTGTCTAAAGTCACGCAAGTAATAAGTTAGCAGAACCAGAGCTTGAATCCAGGACATCATACTCTGTACTACGTTTCCCTCAGACAAGTACAAGTGGAACAGCATAAGCTTGAAGGTCAAAGGGATCATGGGTGGCCAAGGGCAAAACTTGTGGACCAGAGGAGAGCTTTGAGTGGACTCACTTGACTTTCCCTATCCTGAAAGAAACTTGGAAGGAGAGGGTAGTATTCCCTCAATACAGGGGGATGGACTTGATGAAGTCTCAAGCCAGGGCCCTTAGGACTGCCTGAGGTTTCTGAACAGTATTACAGATTATAGTAAATCATAGTAAATCGTGATTAGTAAATCAAAATTAGTAAATGCAACTTTTCAGAAGTAAAAGACTAGGAAGGCTAGCTTTTCTTTTCTTTTTTTTTGTTTCAGAAGGTGACAAATTTGAACATGATCCAAATTGTCTTCCAAAAGATGAATCATGGACAATCTGTTCTGTTCTAATTCAACTACCACTACTCAAGAAATTGAGAAGGCTCTTCTCCAAGCAGATCCAGAAAGGAGCCCACCCAACTGTCAGCAGAAACCGGAGGCAAGAGTCCCCTACCTTTCTTCGGGCTCCACCAACACCAGAGATCAGTGGGAGAGGAAGGTATCCCTACTACACACTTAGGAAGCCCAGAGTCATTGCCAGTCATTGCAGGATGATGCCATGGGCTTGTCTTTACTGTGGAAGGATTTTGAGGCCACACTCATGCATCTTAACAAGGATAATGTCCCATCTAAAGTTCTTTGGGAAGAAGCTTGGATACCATTCTCTTTGCCACCATTCGAAAAGAAACTTCCAGAGCCATCCTGGTGTCCATAACCAAATAATAAGGGGGACCTTGGCTGGAAGCCAGGCTCAGCTGACATCCTTTTCTTTCACTTATCCTTCAGAACAGAGAACAAGTTTAAACAGGAGTGACTGCAATACTAGCGATCAGGAAGAAATGGACTTTACTTTAATGGATGAATCCAAATACTTAAATGGCCCTTTCTACTGTCCCTGTTCAGAAACCTACAGTCAGGCAAAAGATTTCTGTGCCCACATGAAAACACATTCTGCTGTCAAAGTTACCCTCAAGGCTGATAAGCCCAGTTTTTATCTGTGCCCTTATTGTAATCGAACCTTTGATACTTCAGCAGCTATCCTGGCACATCAGTGCCCCAGCCAGTAAGCTGCATGGGGGCGCTATACTTGTTTTTTATAGACTTCATTTCCGTGAAACTGCCATTTACCTATAGAGTGGGAGGGGGCCGGGAGAGGAGTCATGTTCTCAGTGTTTTGTTCTGGTTAGAGTAACACAGTGATGAAAGGGTCTTTGTTTATAATGTAGTAACCTAGATAAGTAACAGAGGATGGAAGTGAGGTGTAAAAGGCTAGTAGGAATAAGGAAAGGAGGTATAATATTCAATGGGGAAGCATCAGGAAGAAGGAAACAAACTTGCCATTGGGAAAACCAGATTCCCATCTCAGTCCCAGTATCTAGCTTGTCTCTCTAAAGTTTAGTAATCCATAAAAGTCAGGCTGTTATTCTACCCAAGGCAAGCTATATGAAAGACCACCTTTAAGTTGGTTTTTGCCAGCCTAAGAAGGTTCCCAATGCTTGTGAACATCAGTCCAGAGAGGCCTATTTCTCAGGCTTTTGAAAGAGAGTGATATTTGCCCTGACCTCTCCATATAAAGATTAGGATGGATGGACAGAGCTTTCTAGTGCATAGTTATCTGCTATACAGTCTGAAATGTTTTTATCTAAATAAATTACTTCTCTCAAATCATGTTTGAAGACTACCATGTAAGTGATTTCTTTCCTGAAAACTGATAATGCTTCCAAATTATTTAAAATGATCATTTATTAATGATGGATGACTCTAACTTGCAACAATATGGCCCCCTTGGACATCAGTGAGAGAAGCTTATGATTTTGTTGTGCTCTGGCAAGTCTTTGATTACTGGTATCAAACACTCTCCAAATGAGTACAAAAGCTTATGGACATTGGGATGCTGGAGGGGAGTGGGATGGATAGTTCCATAATCCAGGATAGAAAAGCATAACTTATAGTAAATGATCTTCATAGAACACTTACGTTGTCACACCCCTTCCCAACAGGTCTTCTTGCTATTCCTTGGATCCCCCCTTCCTTCATACCTTCATATAGGCTGTTGTCCATGGAATACCTGAATATATTCTCTCCTCCCCTCTGCCTCATGGAATCCTTTCTTAGTTTTCCAGATTAAACTAAGACTAATTTAAATTAAAACTAAGCTTTTAAATAGCTTGGGTAAATCTCTCTGTTATTAAATAATAGAGCTAGAATTTGATGGCTAAGAAGTCAGTCCAGTTGAGCAGCAGGTGGACTCGTCCATCACCAACCTGCCCTTCATGAAGGGGTTGCATCAGATGGTCTTTAAGGTCCCATATAGCTCTGAATTTCATGTCCTTTGATATCAGAGATGATTGTAGTCACCACCTTGGGTAAGCACATTTTCTCACTGTTTTTTTTAATGCCTTGTGACAAAACATCCTCAATAATAAAAATAGCTAACATTTACATAGAACTTTAAGGTTTGCAAAGTACTTTATAAATCTTATTTCTTTCTTACAACAAACCTATTTTACAGATGAGGAAACTGTGCCAGAAAGAGGTTAAGTGACTTGTTTTGGTTCACACAGCCTAGTAAGTATCTGAGGTTGAATTTGAACACAGATGTTCCTGACTCCATCCAGTGCTCTACACCTAGCTGATCAGAGGATCATTGAACAAACTTGTCTTTGTTACAAGAATCTGGTATGATTTTGTCATGGGAAATATTTTATAAGAGGAGAACCTATTGGGATGAGTTTTGCTTTGCTAAGTCGAATGCTTTATAGTAAACAACAAATAGGGTAGGAGTTTGATTTTTTTTTAATGCCATTTAGTCAGGCATGGGATTGTGATATATATAGATAGATAGATAGCTCAGTAATTGATCATCCCTCTATAGACTTTTTTGGGGCAGTAATATCATTAATATTACCCCCTGCCCCCAGTCACTTGTTATTTTTCTGTCTTAGGTCTTAAAAAACAAACAAACCCATCCTTCAATACTTTAACATTATGCCACCTTCAGCAAGGACTTGACCTGGTCCACATATTTTTCTTGATGATATGTTCCTAAATGCCACCTTATTTTCTATGATGCCATGCTTGGTACTAAGGTGTTAAATCCCAATGTCACCGAAGTATTGATGTGGCCCTGGGAAAGTCACTTAGCCTTTTTCTGTCTGTTTCATTATAAACTAGAGAGAAACTAGAGGAAAAGACCTTATAATCCCTAAAATGTTATATGAATATGAGCTGTTATCTATTTCCAGGAGCTCTAGGCAGTCAGATGTGCTACCAAGTCTTAAGTTTGAAAAGCTGGTTTGTATAAGAAGAGGTCAGTAAAACAATGAACTTTCATCCAGCAAATAGACTACTACATTCAAACCTTTGTCCCTAGCCACTTATCTGGTAAGATCTCCCTAAAAATGTGAAAAAAACAAGTGACCTTACACAGGGACTCAGCCTGGAGTCCATAGACTTTCAGCAGATCCATGAACTTGGATGAGAAGCAAAAAGATAATTACATTTTTACTTTCATTAACCTTGGTCTGAAAGTTAGCATTGCCGTCATGATTTAAAAACATTCTGAGAAGGGGTCCATAGGCTTCATACAACTGTGGAAATGGTCCATGACCCCCCAAAAAGGTTAAAAAAAACTACACGAGAAAACCCTCCTGACCTAAAACAAGTGGAGTGGCCTAATGTGGGAAAGTGCTCTGGAAAGTTAGAAGTGTTATACAGATGTTAGCTATTAGTATCCTGGCCACTTTGGAGCTCTGAGACCTTGTACTTCACCTTGATGGTCCTCACTGCCCTCCACTCTAAAAGAAGCATTTGAACTAGGTGATCTCTCAAGTCCCTTCTGGTTCTGAGATCCTAGGATTCTAGAAAATAATACTTTCCCAAGTCCATAATTTCATCTGTGTTTACTCCTTTCACCTACACAGATAGCAACCTTTCTGCTACATGATGTTACAAGATGGAAAACTAGTCAGTTGGTGGCCCACTTTCTGCTGATGACCCTCTCCCACCTTAGGTAGGCTGGTGGTCATCAGGTGGCAAACACATCATCCCCCCTGTCCAGAGACCCTACCAGAGCTAGCACTTCATTTTACTGCTGTAGCCTTTGAGAACCCTGGGCCTCCACAGATCTCCAAACAATCAATCAGCATCTATTAAGTGCCACTCTGGTAAGTGCTGGAGATACACAAAGAGGTAAACGAAATGTCACTGTAGAATGAGGTGGAGACTTTAACGGTGGCTTGTTTTTCACTTATTTTACTTCCGTCCCTTATTACAAATCAGGGACTTTCATACATGTTATCACCTTTGATCCTTACAACAATCCGACAGAGCAGGGGGGAAAGTAGAAAGTAGTATCCTCATGTTACACCAGGGGAAACCAAGACTCAGAGAGAGCCTAAATGCACCCAAGTCAGTGATGGAGTCAGGGCTAGAACCCAGGTCTCCTGATTCTTTGTTCATAACTCTTTCCCTCCACACAGTGGTGACTTTACTTTGTGACTACAGAAAAAGGCTATGATTTCAACCATGGAGGGAGCTTCTAGTGTGAGAACTTCCTTCACCAAGATAGGTCTTACAACCCATTTTTGACTTGGTACATAAGAAGTTGCTTAAGGCAATGTAGGGTGAGTGATTTGCCCGGAAATGACAAAAGTCGTTAAGTATCAGAGGAAAGATTTCATTCCAGCTCTTCCAAACACCCAGTGTCTATGATGATTCTAGTCTAGGGATTCTTAACCTGAGGTCCATAGACCTTCAAGGGATTCATGGATAGATTTTGAGGAGGCAGGGATGGGCGAGGGGAGTTTGTAAACTTCAACAGGTAAAAAATAATATATTTATATAATATATAATTTATATTATACAATATATGTACCATATACATATGTGTATATATGCTATATACATGTATATAATATTGGTTTCCTTTGTAATCATATATACTTTATTCTATAAGCTTAAAAACATTATTCTGAGAAGCATAAACTTCACCAGGTTGCCCAATGGGTCTTTGACACAGCAAAGGTTAAGGACCTTTAAAAGTCTGTGTCTTTGTAAAATAATCCTTTCCATGTTTGAATCCTTCCCTTTTTTTTCCTTTAAGGGTGGTGTGGAGGTAGAAAATAATTTTTCTTTTATAGGTTCCTTCCTATAGAGAAATGATGTTAAAGTCACCCTCTATTTGTGAGTCTAGGTTATGATGGTGTCAGAAACCAGGCATGTTGCTAAAACTAAAATTGAAGGTGAAGAATCTTAGACACTACATAATTAAGGGAGACAAAAGAGTGGCACCTTTGGCCAAAAAAAAGGAAGAAAAAAAATACTGTCAATATTAGCCCTAGACACATCTGCCCTTTGGTGAGAAGATACGGTGGGAGAACCCAGCTTCCCTGGGATGGTATTTATCTTACTTGACATTCTGTAAATAAGAAACCTATTCTGAAGCAACTCATTAAGTGGAAAATTCAGGTAGAAGAATAATGGGTTTTTGCTCATCCCTTTATGGCAATCCTGGCCTGCTTGTGGACAAGAGTCAGAGCCATCCATCTTCTCCCCTAGGGAAGGAAAATTGATGCACATCCTTTGCACACATTCTGGCTCAGAACCACAGAGGGCAAGGAGGACTCATACACTGCCAGGAAGGCCTGCTTAGGCACACAAGGTTTGAACAGGACCGCATCTCTGGGCAATCAGCTCTGATTGCTTAGGTTGGAAGGCAGCCAGATGGAACAGAGTAATGCTGTCACTTTCAAATGCCCAATTCTTCTTTCTGTACTCATTCTGAGCACATTCATCTCCCTTTCCCGCTAATCATTCCTTTTTTCTTCTGGCATTGCTTGGCCAGAATTCTCAATATCATCAGTGATAGTGAATGGGTTCGGAAGGAAGAGGAGGTGGGAGTATAGAGCTGAGTGAGATTATGGAAAACCTAGAAGAAAGTCTTCAGTTTTAATACAGGAAATGGCCAGAAAAGGAGGAGGTGGAAGAAGGGGGGCAGGGATAGGACTGGATGGGGTTTACTGTAGCCTTCATTATACTGACAAACAGTATGATATAGTGGGAAAAAAACACTGGATTTGACGTCAGAAAACCTGGATTCATATCTCAGTGCTGCTATTCACCAGTTAAGGGACCCTGAACAAACTGTCCCATCTCTCTTGGCCTCAGTTTCCCAATCTACAAATTTGGAAGTTGTTAGAAATAAGTTCCAATATCCCTTTCATCCCTAGACCCTATGCTCTGTTTTACACCAAGACTACAGATGGCTGACTTTATCACTACCTAGTTACCTTTGACATAGAACTGAGATTTTCATACTCACACACTTAATGAGAAATAATAATAATATCTAAAATTGAAATAGAGGTCTGCAAAGTGCTTTCTCTAAATATTTCTTTCTGTCCTTACAACAACCTTGAGGTAGATGCTATTATTACTATCCCCATTTTACAGATGAGGAAACTGAGATTGAGAGAGGTCAAACACCTGCCCCAGGATCACATAGCTAGTTAATTGTCTGAGGCAACATTTGAATTCAGACCTTCCTGACACCAGGTCTAGCACTCTCTCCATTGTGTCACCTAGCTGGCATCTTAGCTAAAGGAGAAGTCAATAAAAAAAATTAAAAGATAGGTAAAGAAAGGTCATGAAATAAGGACAGATAATATTAATTCAAGGCCTTCCAAAGGGCTTGCCCCGGTCTTATTTCTCATTAGTAGATTATAAACTGCTTAAGGGCAGGAACTTTTGTTTTCCTTCTCTTTGTATTCCTGCCCTTAGCACTCAGTCCATATATGTTTAATAAATGTTTCCTGAATTGGACTGTGTTAATAAGTAAAGTTTGTCTTCAACCACCCCATCTCATAAGACCCTCCTTTCTTTTGTCTTTTTATTCCTCTGTGCCCAACTCCCTGAGAGGACTGTGAACTTGCATGTTACTATAGAGCCTAGTCCCTAAATCTGTCTCCTTGTCACTGCCACCCACTGACCCCAGTTCTCTCTGTGACAGTCTTTCAAATAGTTGAAGAACACAGTCATACCATAGCAATATTTTTTAGCTGCCACAGGCCTCCGTGGTAATAAGGTCCAATCTCTTCTCTTTACAGATGAGTAAACCCGGGCCCAGAGAAGTAAATGTTATGCTGAAAGAAATGCTGGTAGTAGATGGAACCATTAGCCTTCAAACCAAGATCTTTTTACTCATGTCTTCTCTTCTCTCTCTCTCTCTTTTTTTTTTTTTTGCTTTTTTGGAGGGAGGAATGCAGGGCAATTGGGATTAAGTGACTTGCCCAAGGTCACACAGCTAATAAGTGTTAAGTATCTGAGGCTGGATTTGAATTCAGGTTCTCCTGACTCCAGGGCCAGTGCTGTATTCACTGCACCACCTAGCTACCCCCATGTCTTCTCTTCTACAGATAAAAAAATGTTCCCTGTTCTATACATAACATTCTTTTCCACCCTCCCCATTCTCTATGCCTTTCTACGCATAGGGAGGCTCTAGGATACCAGGACATAAAACATGTGAGTGTATTGAAGGAGGCTGAAAATTGATCTGGGTTTAAAAGGGTTCCTCAACAATATGCAAGATCAGTCTATTTTTAAGCATTTCACAGAGTGTCTCCACAGGGTGCCCTTCTCCCTTCTGCAGTAAATTCTAAGCTTTAAATACATACATAGCTGTATAACAATCCTTTGTGCAGACAGCAAACCTCTTTATGTGGAAAAGGCACAAAACAGAGAGTCTGTAAGTAGTACAAGGGGGATTACTGATCATAGGAATCCTTGATCAATTTATTGAGTTCTCCAGTCAACTCGAGGTGATTATAGGGCATGGGCCTTTGTCTGGAACCTTTGAGAGGCAATTCCTCTTGTAGTGTTGACACATCCATAGGGCAAAGATAACATCGTTTCTCTTATCAAGATAGTTGGCAGGCTAAGAATCAGGAGGACAAATTCTTGTTGGAGGAAACATCTCTCTTCGATCTATCTGTTGCTCCTTTTGGTGAGAATACAGTGGCTTAGGCTATATCATGAGAGACCCAGATGAAACCCAAGGAAAGGCTCCTGACGGCAAGGATGTGTTTGGGAGACTTTTACCATACAAGATATGGAATCTCCTCTAGCTTCGTAGCCTTTAAAACTAGGTATGATTCTCAGGTGGTTGCTGGGTAGTGGGATAAAATGAGTATCTCTCAAATCTTCTTGAACACCAAGATTTTGTGAAAGAATATATGCCTATTGATGAGGACTACTGACTCATTTTTATACAGGCAAATTTTGACTTGATATATGGAAAAACTAAAAATTAGTTATTTAAAAGCAGAATGAGCTACTTGGCTATGTAGTAGATTCACACTCACCAGATAATTGCAAGGTAAAGTTAGTCAATCAACAAGCATTTTTTAAAAATACCTACTATGTGTCAGGTAGTATGCTTGCTAAGGCTACAAAGACAGACAAAGAAAATAGTTCCTGCTTTCACGGAGTTCACATTCTCGTGAGATTGACAACATAGAAATGACCAGATACATACAAGACGTGTACAAAGTCATCTGAAAGGGGAGGGTGTTAGCTAGGTGAACTGGGAAATGCCTCTGTCAGAAGGCTGGATCTGGAAGGAAGCCATTGGAACTCAGAGATGGAGGTGAAGGGACAGAACTTTCCAGGGATGGAAGACAAAAGATGGAGTATTCAGTTTGAGGGATGGCAAGTAGGCCAGTGAGGAAAGTGTGAAAAGACTAGAAAGACTGGAAAATTTCTAAAGATCTGTATATGTCAAATAGAGGAATTTCTGTTCGATCCCAGAATTATTAGGTAGCCACTAAAACTCGTCAAGCAGGAGGAGGTGATGTGGTTATATTGACATTTGAGAAAGTCACTTTAGCAGAGTTGAGGACTTGAGTTGTGTGAGTAGAGAGAAGGGGGTGTTTAGGAGAGGTGGTAATGAAGGTAGTAATGACAAGATTTGGTCATAGATTGGATATGAGTATTTTTAGGATATGTTATCAAGAATATTCCTATTCAGACTTAGGATGGACTAGAATCTTTATCTTAAAACTGTAAAAACCATTCTTAACTTGTGGGTCTTTCAAAAGCAGACATTTCACCAGATTTGGCCCATACACCATAGTTTGCTAACCCCTAGTCTAGATTATGATGATGGCAATGGCAATAATGGATATTTCTATAGCATTTCGATGTCTGCAAGCTGCTTTATTATCTCTCTTGAACCTCACTATGATCCTGTAAGGTAAGAACCAGTTATTATCAGGTGAAGAAACTGAGGCTCAGGGGGACCTGCATGGTCTCTGAAATCACGGTCAACTCTAAAATTCTGTAAAAAGCCATTTCTTCACAATGAACCAGCAAAGTGAGTATTGTTACTCCCTTCATTTTACAAAGAAAGAAATTGAGACTTAGAGAGGTTAACTTACTTTCCAAAGTAAGGTTATAGGTCTTCCAAATGCTACCCAACACTCTTCTGTTATATTACACTGGGCTCACTTGTGTTTCAGCAGAATAATAGGCCTGATCTAACTTCAGAAAGTTCTTAAAGTCTGGCATTATTCAAAATACACACTGGTATTTTTATAGTTTCAAATAAAAGTGTATGTTTGATTCACACCAGTACAGAAAATATAAAGTTTACCCTATCTAGCAGCACCCTATAGATTTGTCCTGAATGTCTTTTATGTGAAAATCTGAATTTATAAAACACAAATATTGCTGGGTACTTCTTCCTTTTATAAATGTTGTTTTTCCACTTTAGAAATCAGGAGCTCACTTATTACCTTTAAAATCTGAGGTGATTCACCAAAGTAAATGGAATTCATGCACTTTTTAGGTATGCTGTGACTGCACAAAATGAGGATCAGCCGCTACATTTTCTTAAAACACCAGTATTTGAACCACAAGAGATTTCACAATGTCCACTAGGTGGCACCTCAGGCAAACATTTTTTCCCCATGTGGTTCTGGTAGATCCCCATAGCCCATGACTTCTCAGTCTGAAGGATTCCAGATAAACATTTCTATAAAACTCTTATTTTGGGAGAAAAAAAAAATAAAGGTCCATTTTCTTCCAAATGTCACCCAAATGACAGTTAAAGCTTTCCATGTTGTATATCTACAATTGTGTGTTATAGTTATTTTGTGGGAGTCTCTTTTTTTATTTATTAAACTATAAGCTACTTGAAAGCAGTATCATCTATACTTGGTATTTCCTCCAGCTCCATTGTTTTACACATACTAAGTAGAACAATGTTTTGTTTGTTTGTTTTTGGTTTTTATATTTAACTATAGACTTAACCTCATGGTAAATAACTGTTTTCATTCTCCCTCCTCACCCACTTCCAAACAATTGGTCAAACTGTTACTGTTATATCTGTTCTGGTTGTCTCCTCCTTTCTACTGTTACTGCCACCACTCTAGTTCAGGGTCTCATTATTATATTAGCTGACTGAAGTCAGAGGACTTGGGTTCCAATTCCTGCTATAACACTGAGAGAGTGAGCATAATGTACAGCAGTGGTATCAAATTAAAATAGAAACAGAGCCACTAAGCCCTACATAAGGATCCCAGACTACTTATTGACTTAGAAAATCTCTATATTCTATTGTATTTTTATTGATTTTGTTAAATGTTTCCCAATTACATTTTAATTAGTAGTGTTGTGGCCCCCAGGCAGTATGTTTGATACCCCTGAGACATGTGGTACTAGATAGACTTAGAGATAGGAAGACCTAGTTTGGAATAACGACTCATTTTCTTACTAGTTGTGTAATCGTAGTTACATGATCTCTCTGAGTCACATAACCTCTCTGAGTCTCAGTCTTCCCATATGTAAAATGGGAGTCATAAGAGCACCTATCTCACAAGGTTATTGTGAGGCTCAAATGGGAAAAGATGTATAATTGTGTGGTTCATCTACTCCAATCAATCAACAAGCAAGATGATGTTTTAAATATATGAGAACATTTTGAAAATCTCAGATAACTACACAAATGAAAGATCTTGTTCTTCCTTCTCCTCCTCCTTTCCCTTCCTTTTCCTCTTTCTTCCTTTGTTTTGACCTCAATTACCTGAACCATAAAATAAGACATTTTGACCTGAGGGCCTCTAAAGTCCATTCCTCCTCTATATTTACCCTGTATTCAATCTCTTTCCAATCTGTCCTTCCTATTGTTACCAAAGTAATTTTCTTAAGACACAGGACTGTTCATGTCAGCCCCCAGCTCAAAACTTCATTCAATCCTCACTGCCTACAGGATAAAATGAAAACTCCATAGCCAGGCTCTCCAGCATCAAGCACCCCCAGCCTACGTTTCCAGGTGGATTGTACCTTTATGCCGGCTTTCTCCTATGCATAGAATGAACTAGCCTCATGTCTTTGGATGCTGAAATCCTTCTCCTCCTTTGAAACTCACCTCATCAATGAAATCTCTTATATGCTTCACTAGGAGAGATCTCTCTCTCTCTCTCTCTGAACCTCTCGTGTTATTTTGTATTTCTCCTTAGCATTTAATTATATTACATTTTTATTATAGCTATCTGTGTACATCTTGGAACTATCTGAAAGTAGGTAATGCCATTTTTTCATCTTTCTATCCTAAATGCCTAGAATGTCTAGTTCCCTTCACAAAATAGTCACTTAATAATGAAAAATAGTATGCTGGAGGGGAAAATATCCTGGAGCTGGATCACAAGAGTCCTAAGTTTGAAACCTAACTCTGACACTGACCCTGGACAAGTCACTTAATTTCTCTAAGCCTGTGTTTCTTCATTTGTTAAATGCAGATAGTTGAAAATCTTTTAACAGGAGAAAAAAGACTTTCATTTCACAGTCAAAGGGAAAAAGCTTAATAATCAAACACCCTTGGAGGTGATCACTTTTACCTTTTACAAATCTCATTTCTTCACAAGATTGCTGGGAGGTACAAATCTGCATCATTTATGTCAAGTGCTTTGCAAACCTTAAAAGGCTATGTAAAATGTCCATTAACAGTATTGAATTGAACTATTAGAATTATGAGGTACTGCAATTGAAAAAGAGCTAAAATTCCCATCGGCTGAAGAACTAGAGAGACTTTTCTGGGGCCAGGCTTTTCCCAGGTACTTTCAATATTTTCTGGCCTTTGATGAAGCTGAAGATTCCATAAGGAGTCCTTACTTGAGATGCCTGTTGTTTTTGCCTTCAAATAAACCAGAAAGAGCAGTATCAGCAGGGAAAAGGCAGATTTGGCAGGGAGCCAGAAGGATGTCTGGAACTCTGGAAGAGTCCAGGTCTACGCTTGAGTTCAGTCACTGTTCTCAGAATGAGTAGCATTTCATTCAGAGAGACAAGAAAGTGGGCTGGCGTGGGATCCACCTGATAAGGACAGGACTTCTTAGCTGTGTGTGATGTCTATCATTACAAGGGGATGGTCTTTGGTTCCTCTTCTGCTCTGTTCCCAAGTGTGTGTCTGTTTGGACCCATCTCAATAAAATAAGGCTGAAAATCTCTATGTTTGGACTCTGAAGTTAATTCTCTGATGAACCCAAGCCTCTTTTGACATGTGTGTTGGTCAGAGCACTTGCTTTCTAACAATCTTCAGGCTACATAATCCATCAGAGAAAAGAGTCTACTCCTAATATCTTAGTCTACAACTCCATGTATAGTATATGTTTCAATGGACAAATCCTAGAAACACAGATCAGTTTCTTTTTAGTTTTCTTCATGTCTTCTTGAGATTTGGGCTTGTTTCCTCGGTTATATATGGTATTCCCAAAGTCTTAGGGCAGTTTTAAGTCTTAATAGCTGGCACATAGCAGTAACAACAAGCGCTAGCATTTAAATAGCACTTTAAGGTCCGCAAAGTGCTTTTCAAATATTCTTTCATTTGATCTTCAGGACAGCCCCAGGCGGTAAGTGCTATTATTATCATCTACATTTTACAATTGAAGAAATTAAAGCAGACATAAGTTAAGTGACTTACCCAGGGTAACACAGCTAGTAAGTGTCTGAGACAGGATCTAAACTCAAATGTTTTTCAACTGACTGTGATACCTTTCAGCTAATGGGTATAAATCAGATTATACTTTATTTAGAGATTTTAAGACAATACAATCACATTTACTACGAATGTCTCATAACAATGATCACATTGTTTCATAAGCAACATTGATACAACATTTTGGGTTTTTTTTTTAACTCAGGGACAAAGCAAAAAGAACAAACAGAATGATTAGATACATTATTGGAACAGTCAGGCACCTAAAACTCCCCTCCCCTCAACTTTGTTCCATTTTTTCCCAGACTCCATTTTCCATAGAATTCAACCATTTGGAAAACTACAAAGATCTGGGGCCTGGAATGTCTGTTATTGTTGAAGTCACTTTTTAAAGCTAAGGATAAGTATCTGGGAGAAAAGCTATTACATTCCCACCAGGAACAGATCCCCCACATAGAACCTATATGCCTAAGCTTTATCCCCCAACTCCCGGTTGCCTTTTGTTTTTATTGTTTTTAAGCTAAGATTCTAACAGCATTTCCCCTCTCTGTCTCTTTCTTCCCTCTTCCTTCATTTCCATATCCTTTGCCTCCCTCCCCAAATCCTTAAATGTAGCCATGAAATGAGGTGCCAGAAATTTCACCCAAGAGCCCTTTCCCAGATTTCTGACTTGTTGAAATCTGAGGTTTGCACAGAGTGTTTTTCAAGATAGAATTCTAAAGTTTGTAGAGTAAGCTGCTTCCAAACCTCTGCCAAATGTACCCTGGAACAGCTCACAAAAATACATCTTTTTGAGGTAAAATTATTTCTCATTTCTTACACCAAAACATTTCATGAGTGTGTTTGACTTAATGAATGACAAGGTAACAGTCTGACTCAGAGACACAGAATGAACCTAAGAGAGAATTTATCTAATCATTTCAATAATATTAATAATAATAACAGCTAGCATTTATATTGCACTTTATAAATATAATCTCTTTTGATCCTCACAATAACCCTGGGAGGTGGGTGCTATTATATCCTTATTTTACAGATGAGGAAACTAAGACAAACAGCAGTTAAGTGACTTACCCAGGGTCACACAGCTAGTGTCAAAGTGAATTTGAACTCAGATCGGCCTGACTCTAGGTCTAGAGCTCTCTCTCTCCACTATCCTACCTGGAACTAAAATCCTAAGAGGGTTAGTGGCTGTTCCAAAACCACCTGAAGTATATCCTATTTTCATATCTTCTGTGGAAGAATGGTTGCCAAGATGCATGACTAACACTGGAACATTGGCAAGGGTTTGATTCTTGGGAAAGTAAACTGAATGTTCAGTTGCATTGCCTCCTTTTCTCCATCTTCCTCCGAAGTTGCACCTACCTGTGACCAATGCATGTGGTAACTTCTTTACTCAGCAAAATCTGCTCTGTTGTTGGTGATTGCTATATAGCCCCAGCCTAACTAAACTATAATTCATCTAGCTTGAGATGTGGTGTTCTCAAGTCTGATGAGATCATCAGACTTCACTCCACCTGTGTGAACTAAGGCCTTGACAGCAGAAAAACAAACCACCGTGTTATGGGATCATTATCTTTCTCCCAAACCATATGTGCTCTGAGCATCAGCTCTTAATGGGTTTGGATTTTACATTGACTTCCAGAGCTTATTAAAATGTCACTAGCTCCTCAAGGCTCCTTGCAATTTTAATTTTTGATAGGGTACATAATATAAGCGTCTCCTGACCATTTTCGATCTTGGTTTTGAAGTGTTGATTAGACAATGATTTTTTTGAATGCTTGGATGAAAAAAAAAAGAGATTTTTTTTGTCATCCCTTAGCCTATGGCCCATTCTCTATCTGTCCCTGGTGTGACTAAGTTCTGCCCAGAATAGCATGAAGAGGATGAGAAAATTACCTGTAATTTTTGTTCTTTGATTTGACATAGTCACAACAGATCGCTGGTCTGTGAACTGAAGAATATAGGCTCCTGGGGATTGATGCTAACTTGCCTTCCCATATTCTTGAGAAAATTCTCCAGCTAAGGATGAGACAGATAGCAATGTCATGACCAGATTGTCTTGAAGTTTTCTACTGGCAGGTAACCAGAATGTCCCCACCCCAGATGACGAGAAATCAAACTCTTTGGCATTCAACACCGGTCATTTGGAAACAAAATTCTGAAGCCTGATAAATGCACTATTTTAACTCTTACTGATATAACCTAGAGAAAGCAATGTGTAGAGTGGTCCAGACCCTTTGTCTTCACCAGAGTTCAATCAAGTCATTTTGTTTCTTTATACCTTAGTTTTCCCATTTATAAAATGACTGTAAGATTACGAATTACTCCTACCTACTTTATATGTTAGCAACTGGCCAATAAATTGGATTGCTCCAAATTGTTTGGAAGGTATTAGAAGCAGCATGATGTAATGTCAGGAGCACTGAACCTGGAGGCAGACCTGCATCCAAATCCTGGTGCCATACTTACTAGCTATGTGACCTTGGGCAATTTGTCTCTCTAAGCTTTGGTTTTCTCATCTATGAAATGGGGGTAATAATATTTGAACTACTTCCCTCAGGCTTTTTCAGAAGAAAGTTCTTTGTATAGAAAAGTATAATATAAATATGAATTATTATGAGAGGAGAAAAAAAGTAGTATAATCTATTTTAAACTCTGCCTGATCTTGTCTTATCTGCTTTGGGCAAGTTGTCCTTCGTTAGCGCCACCTTTTCTCCGTATGTGACTAAATAGTCTAGTGATAGCTAGCATTTATATTAGCACTTTAAGGTTTATAGAGTACTTTACAAATATATAATTTTATCCTCACAAGAATCCTGGGAAGGAAATGCTATTACGATTCCCATTCTATAAATAAGGAAACTGAGGCAGACAAGTTAAGTGACTTTTCAAGGTGTCTGAGGCTGGATTTGAACTCATCTTCCCAACTCCTCTTCCACTCTACTCATTGCACCATCTGTCTGGCTCTAATCCAACACTGGGTAGAATTAATTCAGCACAGCTTAACTGAGACACAGAACTGTTGAACCAAAGAGCAATACTCATCCACAATATGCAGATCACCTTACTAGGTTCAGATCTTGTCTCAGAAGGCAAAACATCATCCCCAAGGAGTCCAGAAAAAATTATGCATTCTTCCACTAGAATGTAAACTACTTGAGGGTAGGGATTGACTTGCTTGATTACATTTATTTTCCCAGCACATAGCAGAATACCTGCCATATATCTGTCTATCCATTAATCTATGTATGTATATATGTATGTATCCATCCATGTTTGTATGTATCTATCTCACGTCCTCTGTTAGTGAAGTGTAGCATCTGGCCTATAGGTTAGCTGGAACATCAGAGCAGCAGCCTTAAAGTACCATTTCAGAGAGGCAGAATTCACATTTCTACCCTGAGCTGGGATAATACAACTGATTGGTACCACTAAGTCTGTGGAAAATGCTGCTGACTCTCTAATAAGCCTCTAACATTTGGCCCTGGGATGTGTGGGCACCTCCTGAGACACAGACCCTGTCCTCCCCCTGCCTTCACTGACTCAGTCATGATTCATTGGAGGACTCAGAGCTTCATGAATCATAGACCTGTCTAGCTAAGCCTTTGTCTCTTCTCCAAACTTTGACAAGCTAAGCCCTCCTTAGGCTATGTAAAGATCAAGGTAAGCCTTTTAGGTGAGAGAGTCAGTGGCTATTTGATGACCAACACTTCTCACAATTTCCTCCTGAACCAGTCTTACAGTGGACCCAAGATTGAAACCTGGAAAATCTGAACCTGGCTTACTAAAGGCCTTGGAACAGCCTGCAGTATGACTATATACAGAGCCTCAGGGACCACCCACAAGCAATATAATATAATTTCAGGGATCCTGGGAAGTCTCTGTTCAACCTTCTCCATTTAAATCTGAAACTCCTTTAACAGAGGAAAATAGAAAAGAAGACATAAAAATAAAAAAAATATTGACAGGTGACCATTGATTTAAATACCTTGCGGTGGTGTAACTTTTTACCATTTAAAAAACCCATTGTCTCATTTGAGCCTCACGAAAACTCATGAAGAAAGCAGGGCAAGTGCTACTATCCATGTTTTATGGATGATGAAATAGCCAGTGACTCAGAGAAGTTAGCTGGTTACCCAGGGTCATAGTCTGGTTAGTGGTTCTATGTCCAGCCTTCTTTACCCAATTCAAACTCTCTCGAATTTACACCAGTGCAGCAATGACTGACATCAGATCCTTTCAGGTGGGTTTTGACAGAGATATGGACAGAGATAGTTTGAGCGTAAGAGAATTATGGGGGAAAAGAGAAAGGGGTGGCATCAAACAGAGAAAAGAAGTTGGAAATTTCACAATTTTCTCCTAGGCCAGTTCTGAAGCTCCTTCCCAATGAAGGCTGCGCCTTACTTTGAGGTGATAAGACCCTTAATCTATTTTCCACTGACTTCCATGCCAGGTTATGGGCCAAATGGATAAAGGCCAAATACCTTCTGTTAGGGAACATATGGGTTGTCCTCTGTGGTCTGTAAAGTCCCTAAAGCTGAGAGATAAAAGGCCTAAAGAAATGTTATAGGATTCTAAGTCAATGTACCAAGGAAAAGAATGATAACACATCTTGTTCCTGCTGTGTGGGTGTATTTTACTTTGTATGATAGCTGCATTGATAGAACCCTAGAAGGTTAGAGATGGAAAAAATTTTAATAATCCCATAATTCAACCACATCATTTTATGCATGAGGAAATTCAAGCCCAGAGATGGTCAGTGACTTTCATAAGGTCACAGAGTTAATGGCAAAGATGAGAAGGTGTTTAGTGTTTCCCAAGTCATTGTCTGTTTCACTACATCTTGAAAAAGTTACCTGCAAAATAAAACCTATTTGGTATGTCATATATCAGAAGGTGGTATTGCAGTAAACAAAACTGCAGCTTATATTTTTGTAAAGTGAAAGTCCTTCTGGGATATAATCATCCCCTATTTACCTATTTTCTAAATTCAGATTTTGTCCAACAGGTGCTATTGTTCTGTTTTTAAGGAGGACATATCTGGGCAAAGGAAGCATACACCTAAGATGATTAAAAAAAATCCAAACTATTTTAGCTTAAAAGCACTTTAAGTTCTTTGACACTTTATAAACTTACTTGGAAACTTTCGTCCTTAGCTGATCTTACTTTTGTTATTTCATATATTATCTTAGAATTGATTATTTCATATGTGTGTGCCTTGTCAACCCAGCTGGACTGTTAGCTGCTCATAATCAGAGGCAGACATACCACTCCTTTATGAAACATTGCTAGACAGCCAGAAGGCACTCAGTGAATACCTAATTGATTGACCAAGCCACACTGCATCAAATACGCTAGGTGTTTTTGAGATCATTAGGAATCCTTATATGAAAAAAAACGTCTCCATAATTGGAGATGGAATTTTATAATTAGCAATTAATTTATCTGAGCTGTTTATCCTGAAATCTTTTTAAGTGGAAAGATTCCTGGATAGGGACATGTATTCAGTTTCTAATACCTTGGTTAGCTTTCCTCTGAGTTAGGGGAGACCAGGACTGCACTAAGGCACTGGGTGCTTGAAAATAAAGGCACGCCAGGTGGTAGAAAGGGTCAAAGGGGAGTCAAGTGGACGTCATGTTGACTCACCAACCTTGGCTTTAGTTAGTCTCATTATTCAGTGAAACCCTCCTACAAACCTGGAAGTGTACTCGAGGAAGAACATTTTCTATCATGGCTGCTAGTGCAAAGTCTAGATGGTTATTGTGCTCCTATGATAAGGTTCCAATCTTTCTTCCCCAATAAACTCGAGGTAATCTTGTCATTAGAAAGTCATTTTCTTTCCCTAGAGTGAGGATCGTTTCATTCTTGGCATTTTTATCCCTGGGGGTAACACAATATCAGATCCATGCATAGTAGGCACTCAAAAATGCTCGTTTGAGTGATCAGTTTATCTTTTTATTGTTTATATGTAGTTTACAGTCTTTTGAAATAGAGGTTTCCAATTATCATAGTTCTCTTCCCCTTGCTCCTTGCCACCTTTATAAGAATCATACATACCATCTGCTAATAAAAACAATATATGTATATTTTTTTGGTCTCTGTAGCTGGTGCTATGTTTCTCTTCGATTTGTGTAACGCCTGACATAATGCTCAGTTTAAAGAGCTAATAGCCCCTGCCACTCCCAAACTTCATCTGTATCAAGGCTGAAGCGAGCTAGAATATGAAGCCGTGGTTGTGTAGGAATGACAGAGAAATGGTACTTCATCTTTTTCATCTAAATAGGGGTCAAAGTCAATGATGAGAACAAGTCAGACTATGAGGAAGAGGAGTAGGCAAGCACCAGCATTATGATTTGATCTTGTTATTGAAGAAGTCCACCCATCTCCCAGGAGTGGCAGTAATCGGAGCTGTTGCAAGCACCCTGCCCTGCTCCACTGTGAGGGTCAGGGCTAATCTGTGGTCATTTGGGAAGCCAACCCTGCTAATGACATGGTCCAAATCTGGGTGAAATAAATCCTCATTTCACCGATAATATGTGGCATGCAGGGTATATTTTTCCACCTCTCCAAATGGACCTGTGTTTCAATGCCTGCAACACCCAATTTTGAGAACTGTTATGAAAATACATTGGAGACCAATGGAACATTATCCTCAGTCTTTCCTGTACATGCCCTTGGGGCAGGTGCCCAAGGAGATTCTGAAGAATGGACCCAGCAGAAGCAGGACCCATAACTCCTGAGGTTAGAAATGAGATTCCTTCGGGGAGTAGAGGGATTTCAAGATCAAGTATTATTGTCCCTTCCAAGAGATTCCAACCCAAACATGGGCTGACCTACCAATGTGGCAGGGGTGATGGGTGATCTGAACAATCATTCAAATGCTTTGTCCAACTGACTGGTAGTTGTATGATGCCCAATGCTAAAAAGAGGCATGAGATGTATGGTCACAGGGCTAGGCAACCAGACAAGATATTCTCCTGTATGGAAAAGGAAATTTTAGGAGTTAGCTGCCTTCCCATGCCTCAAATGAGAATCTCCCTCAAAAATCACATGGCTCAGATTATATAGAAGCCAGCCCATCCTATATGACTGAAGGATGGAGGAGTGAGCATGAAGGTGGCTGGTAGAACCTCAAACTGATATGCTAGAATCAGTTTCCATAGTGAGCAACCAATGGCCTTTACCATTACTGCCCCACTGTAAACTCCTGGTCAGAGAAATAACAAAGGAACTCTTGTATCATAAGATATACAAGATTGAGACTTATGCAAACTTGATCATTCAGGCATAGGAGGAGGACATCCTTTCTTGCTAAGCAGTATTCATTCATTTAGTCAATATTTACTGAGTGCCTCCTAATCACAGAGCACTAAGAAGTATCTTATTCAGAGTATTAGCTTGCTTAGGCCTGCAACAGACAATTTTTCATCATCCCAAACTGACTTAGAATTAGCAGAAATGGGACAGCAAAAGAATTCATGGCCAAGAAGGTGCAAAAATCATCAATGATTCTGTTATTTTTGTGGGGAAATGGTAAACATGCTGAACTGTCACCAATTTTCCCACAGTTTCTCTCTCTCTCTCTCTCTCTCTCTCTCTCTCTCTCTCTCTCTCTCTC